>NC_056735.1:838618552-838711052 GCF_019279795.1 Protopterus annectens
GTGTGTGTGTGTGTGTATCTCTACCTATATCTATATACATAGATGGATATGGATATAGATATAGATATATATAGATATAGATAAAATGCAGCTGGCATTTTGAACTCTTTGCAAAAAATAGCTTTATTAACATGAATAGAAAAGTCTGGGCTGACTTCCCCTAACAAAACACAAAGGTTTGATAGGATTTATAACATGAAAAGTCCTTACAGTTTGCAAATGAGGCAAAGTACACCCCACTTACTTCAGGGTATTTAGTGATAGAAACAAAATGATTAATCTCACAAATTAACAAACAGAACAGTACTGTACCTTTGGTTCTGAGTAAAATCAGAAATAATAAAGACTAATTTCTGTGGTCAGATGCAAAGATCAAGAAAACCCTTGTCTCTGGTTACTCAATCCTTCTGAAAGGTCTTCCTCCAGAGCCAACATTCTGGTGTCCACTCTATTGTTCATGAATTATTCCAGAATCCCCTGGAACTTCTTCTGTCTCTGACTTCTCTTAAATACTTTGAGGTTGCACCTGAATGCTGTTTTACACAAGCACAGGTATTCCATCCTTAAAGGGCAAGCACAACACTCAATGCAGTGCAGATCATAGTAACAATGACTGTAATGCACGCACAGTAAAACTCATAGTTTTATTTTTTCAAAGTGAAAATCACCATACTTTTTTACAGTTGCCACCCCCCTAGATAAATACATTGGTTTCAGGTCCTGTGAATAGTTTGTAAGCTCACGATAGGTTGGCATACATTGGAAGTGGGCTACCATAATGGTTAAGGACTTTAACCACATAGATACAAGATTCAGTGTATGATTCTGACCTTTGGTTATTGGAAAGGCTTGTAATAGTCAGTCAGCTGAGAGCCTAGTATTTACTTAACCCCTACATAACCTCTAGAAACTTTCTAACTAACATACCCCTTCCTGCATTGGATTGCACAACAAAGCTTATAAAGGCTCTAGTGATCATTAACCTAGTATATACCCATGAACATAACTGTCTGTGTCGTGGTATTTAATATTGAGGTGATATTTAATTTTAAAGCAGAAGGCTGGAGGGTTGACACCTACTAGTAAAGCTTGGCATTCATCACATTCTACTGGTGCAACCATTGCCATGGTATGAGCTTAGTTACAAGGATAAATTCTCTTTCCCAGAAATAACATTATATGGATTCCTGAGCCAATTTAATGTTCAGGCATTTTCATAATATTTAGTTTCAGTCCTTATTCACATATTTTCTGAAACAACACTTTACCCAGTCTTACTTCTTATGCATGCATGTGACCTATGAAATGTTTGTCAAAGTCAGAGGATGACAGGACTGGATTTGACTATAAAATAGTTCTTTGATACTGGAAGGTATCCTCTGCTGCAGTGTTCCACCTAACCTAAATTGATATTTTCTCTTTCTGACATTAGTAGGGGTAAGAATTGGTGGAAAAGTGTGGTACACATTTTCTATAAAATTTACTCAGGCTGAGGAAGGCCTTAATTTGGTTCTTTGTCAGGGTCACTGGCCAATTTTGTACTGCCTCATCTTTTTCTACAAAAGGTTTAATGATCCCTCTGTATAGAATCATAGAATCGGGTCTATATTATAACATCGAAATCTACAAAGATCAATGTTATAATATCGAACCCTAAACACCGAAATCTGCAAACATTGAACAGTCAGAATAGCAATTTTTTTCCCAGGGAAAAAAAATCGCTATTCCGAGAAATATACACACAACACAAACACACACAAAAAACAGCAATCCACACACATACACTTAAAATCCTACACCTAAACCTAAACTAAACTTTACATACACTACTAGCTATCCACTTACCTTAACCCGACCCAAACCCTAAGGTCCGTCACTATCGTACACTCACCTCACCCGCACCCTAACCCTAACTCACCTACCCCGCCCTCTAACCCTAACCTACACACCACTGCACACTTACCTGACCCACGCCCTAACCCTAACTCACCTAACCCGCCCCCTAACCCTAACCTACACACAATTGCACACTTACCTGACCCGTGCCCTAACACTAACATCCACACAACACACCTGACCCACTCCCTAACCCTAACTCACCTAACCCCCCCTAACCCTAACCTACACACAATCGCACACTAACCTGAACGTGACCCATAATGCTCCAACATATCGAACGCTGAAAACAGCGAAGCCACAGCAACAGCCCACCGAATTATTTCCCTGGGAAAGAATTCGGTGTCCTGCACCTTCGCTATTTTCAGCATTCGACATTACGGGTTCAATATTATAACATTCGATCTTTGTAAGATTTGATGTTATAATATAGACCCCATAGAATCATAGGACCATAGGAGATTACTAGGCTATTGACCTAGAGGTCATTTTTAGCCTAGTAGTTTCAATACAATTTAATACCATAGAGGTACTAGTTAATACCCAAGATTGCATTTACTGCTGACCTCCCAGGTCCAGGAGGGTTGTGGGCACTATCCCCAGTAAGAATTTATGGTGCCCCATCCAGTCATCCAGGTTCCGCTTGAACACTGTCATAGAGGTGTTCTGTTTCATATGAACTGGTAGCCTCTTCCAAAGATGCGGAAGTCACTGGGAGATAAATCTGTCCTCCAGCATGTCCTATTTAAGTTGCAGGACATATTTAAGTCCCTGGAATGGCTAGCTCTAGACCTATTTGATTTACAGATATGCAGTAAGTTCATTAGGTTTGGGTCTTGGGTTGATCTATAGGCCAGGCATAAGACTCCCCTAAGAAGGCTATATGATACGGAGTATAGTGACAGGGATTTTAGTCAGTCTGTGTAAGGCACATGTTGGAAGACCTTGATCTTCTTTGCTAGAAACCTCTGAGGTCTCTCTAGTTGCTGTAGATGCTTAGTATTGTACATATTGAATGGGGCATTGTACTCAATTATGGGCCAGAGAAGTGTCGAGTATAGGGGGGTTATAACTTCTCTTGCTTTCGAGGTGATGCATTTACTAATCAAGGGAGCTACATAGAAAGCTATCCTCACAACGGTACACACATGGTGGCCAAAGTTAAGGTCATGGTCAACCTGTGATCTCAGGTCCCTTAGCACTTCATGCGTACTTAGGGTATTGTTATTGATTTGATAGTGTGAAGGGACATTGTTTGTGCCGAAGGGGATGATGATGAATTTTTTTGCATTCAGTTTGAGACTGTGACTAATACACCAGTCGCTGGCATGTGGGAGACCATCCTGGAGTATACTGACCTCATTTGGGGATTCAATGATTGCACCTAATTTGCAGTCCTCTGCAAACTTTGTCAGCCACAATCCTTTAGTTTTGACCTGAACTTCTGAGAAGTATATACCAAATAGCAGGGGGTCCAGCACTGACCCCTGTGGCACCCGACTGGTATCAGCTGTGCTGGTTGATATGGAGTCACCCACTTTGAGAGTGCATGTTCAGTTTGTGAGCCAGATGGGATTTAAATTCAGTTTGCTAAGTTTATCGGTAATGCCTGTATGTGGGATTGTGTCAAAAGCTTTGTCAAGTCGAGGTATGCTCTGTGCACAGAGTTGCCCTCATCAATGACCTTGGTCATACTTTCAAAGAAATCCACCACATTTAACAGGCAGGTTCTGCCCTTCATGAAGCCGAATTGGGTAGGGTCCAGGGTTTGAAGGTCACATATGATGTACATCTTGTATTTAATGTCAGTCCTCCTGAGCTTACTTTGGAAGCATTTACTGTGAGCCATGCTTTGTCTAAGAGAATTCAGTACAGTCTGAACTTGGAGCTTGTGCAAGTCATAATCTCCTAAAATGAATTATGGCATCATGCAGACATGCCGCAGCATACAGGCTATGGGGCTTAAGCAGGCTGTCCATTAGACACTGGAAGATCACTGCCAGCACATTAAGCTGAACTTGGAGAACTGCTTAGTGAAACAGATCACTTGCAACTGAAAAGGCAGATCTTTTCTTTGGCCTCATGCATTAATTAGATTTGTGAAACTCTGAACTCTGTAATATGTGATTTGCAATTGTTTGACCTGTGTAGAACTGTCTAAAATGTATCTGTAGCTTTTCTCCCCGGGCTTCCAATGAAAAAGGACCTGTGCCCAGTTGGACTTTCCTGGTAAACAGATGTAAAATAAAATAAATAAAATAAAAATGTTTTAACATCCAAGTTGATCAGGGCTCTAGTTTTCCCCAACACTCAATCAGCTCATCCTCCTTGGCTTGTTATAGCTCTTAAACTTGGATATGATACTGATCTTTCTAAGGTATTTGCAGAGCCTAGGGGTTCCAACAGGCTTGTGAACCATAACTATGGGGCTATTCTGTTCAATATTATACTCCTCATTGATATCCAGTTGTAACATTTTCTCACTTCCTCCTGAAATTCCTGACTTTGAGACACAAAGATCTGGTTGGCTTGAAGACTGACTTTTTCAACTGGATTGGTTTCTATATGATGCTCAATTAAATTAGTTATACCTGGCAGATCAGGGAGAACATCCTTATTATCACTTATCTCCTGTTTTTAGGGTTTGCATAGGATGTCACCTAGCACCACCTCAGCTATGGAAAACAGATATTTTTTTTTTATTTCTAGAAATGTTAGCCACAGTTGCCAAGTTAACTATGGCTATTTCTGCCTCTGTCCATGGATTTAGGAAATGTATATGATATATTTGCTTGTGACATATATTGCCTGTTATTTAACTCCTTATTTTAATTCACAGTCTTTCTATTACTTCAACGTGTCCCTGCTACTTGTCCAGGAATTTATTTTTAGCCAAGGGTACTAAAACCAATACTAGTTTTCTGACTTGAAACTCTCACCTTCTGGTGTTTTATGCAATCTTGGGTTGGCTGCTTGTGGCCCCTCTATGTGCTCCCAGATTATAGGCATTGATGTTTTATTCTATGTTAAAGGGAGACACTGTCATCCAATACTGTTTCAAAGACAGTAGTGGAATCCTGAAGAACATCCCAGGTAGCAAATAGTAGATAAGGTAACAACTGATCGCAATTTTTACTGTTTTGTTCTTTTATCACTTTTGTTAACATGAATATTAATGTCTTGTTTCAACACAGTACCAAACCATCAGTATATGAGTGGAGCAAATCAGTTCTAAGTTGCTTCATGTTGAATTTTGACACAGTTGGCATTTAATATTTGACATAAAGGGGTTCCTTAGATTGTGGATAAGGTATGGTACAATGGCTACAGGAGGTACAACCTTCTTAAATTCTATCTGAATTTCCACAGGGACTATATGATATATCTTTTTATTCGTATGAGTTAATATAATGGCTATAGCATTTGAGGAAAAGGTTTTCAGCTTGCAATAAGTTGCCCTTAATGAGACTGATGATACTACTGAAATCTAGTAGCTCACATAACTCTTTTCCTTTCGTTAATAGAGGATTAGCAGTAGTTCTTTCATACTCTATTTGTTTTATATCATTCATACTCATCACCATGTCCACATCAGGTTGCACTAATCAAGCAAAAATCCATGACTATTTGTGTGGTTATAGCAGGATTTACCCATGGATGGTGTAGTTTGATAATGAGGGCAAAGCCTGAGTGATTCAATTCAAAGCAGGCATATGGACCCATATATACTGAGGCACTTACATGCAACCTCCCTAAACCACAAAGACCTCCTAGACAAAGAACACATAAGAAATACCCTCAGCTGTCCCAAATGCACTATTTCAAAACAACACCCACATTAACACATATTGCTACATCTCATGGAGCCACCACCTCTAAGCCCATAAGGCAAGTCACCACACAATCCAACATTCTAGTCATTAGAGATTCCATTGTGAGATACACTGACATCCCTCTCACCAGGCTAAGTAAGGAGAAAGTTACAGTCAGTTGCTTATCAGGGGCTAGGATCCATCACATTACACATGCACTCAGATCTTTGGATCACAATTACCAATATGTCTCAGTCAAAGTCCATGTGGGAGTAAATGACCTGAAACGTACCTCCCTAGACTATATGAAGAGAGATATCATAGAGCATGTGTCTCATGCTGGTATAAGCCTAGCATTGAGCAGCATTTTACCTTCTCCAAAGATGATGCCACAGTACGAACAAAAGACAATTGACTTTAATAATTGGCTTAGTTTCTGGTGTCATTCTAAGGGGGTGCAATATTTGTCAGCATGGAAGGAGATTGTCAACAGACCACGCTGTTTTGCCAGGGATGGTCTGCACCTCTCCCGTCTAGGCTTTTGAATATTAGCTAAAACATTGTCTTCCCCCATAGTGCCTTTTAAAATCAAAGCCAAGAAAATCTAAAGGTATTACTGCTCAGTGCTAGGAGCCTAAACAAAAAACTCCACTCCCTGGAAGCTCTCTTTACCCAAGAGAATGCTGATGTCTGTGCAGCCTCAGAGACATGGTTTAAAGCCGTGGACAGCACACCAACAGTGCAGGGTTATAAATCTTTCCACACATTTAGACCAGCTACTTCACAGGCAGGGACTAAAGGTGGAGGTGTCTCTATTTACATCAAAAATAAATATCCTTCAAGGCTGGTCAAACAGGCAATGCACTTGAGCTGCTCCATGTTCAAATCAGCATAGGTAAAATCCAATACCACTTCCTTGCAAGCTATGTCTCCCTCATTGACCCCAGAAACCCATACCATGTATTTAAACGTATTAGAAACACTAACCATCCAACCCAACAACATATTCATGGGTGACTTTAATTACTCAACTATTAACTTTGAATCCTATACGACATCAAACATACATGCACAGAGATTCCTGGATTTTGTAAACACAAACTCCCTGGACCAGATAGCTAATACACCATCCAGGAGTGCAATCATACTGGATCTGGTTCTCACTAATATGGGAGAGTGCTGCACACCCACTACTGTAATGCCTTCCCTGGTAAGATCAGACCACAAAATGGTCTCCTTTGAAGTAAAAATAAAACCTGGACCCCAAAATAAACCGGGGATATTCAGGAACTATTCTAAAGCTAACCTCCTACTATTAAATGAGATCCTGGCAAAATTTCAAGTCCCTGTAAACCCTGTGAATACATCTGCCTATGCAGAACTGTTCACAGAAACCCTGTAAAAGCATGCTAATAGCTATATAGAGGCAGCTGTACCCACCAGGAAGAAGTACAGAACTAATTCAAGAAACAAGCCACCTTGGTGAAATCATAAAATCAATTGGATGTATAACAGGAAGAATAAAATCATGGCAACAATTAGGAGATGCATACCCAGCAAGATAAAAGCACTCTAATTAAACTAAACAAACAGCTCAGAGGGCAAATAAAGTCTAGCAAGACTAAATTTGTGGTAAGTTTGACCTCCCAGGCCAAGGACAACTACAAAGCATGCTTTAGCTATGTCCACAACCTCAAAGGCAATACACAATTGTGTGCAGAGCTCATTGTAAATGGAGCCACCTATACTGAGCCAGAAGATATAGCAAACCTCCTGGCTGATAAATTCAGCTCCAACTTTACTCCCCTCTCCCCCTCAACCTTTCCTCAGAAAATATCATCAAATATAACTCACACTACTATCACTAGGGAACAAAGTCCTTAATTCTCTCTCTAAGACCAATAACACAGCATTAGTGGGCCCAGACAATATCCCAAGATGCCTTCTAAATAGCATGAAACATGACCTATCAGAGCCTCTGGAATTACTATTTAACTGTAGCCTCTAAACAGGATTTGTGCCTCATGAATGGAAAAAGGCAACAGTCATTCCCCTGCACAAAGGTGGGCCATCTACAGACCCTGGAAACCACAGACCTATAAGTCTCACTAGTCTTACAGTATATGTAAAACCATGGAATAACGAGTCCAGCAAAGGTGTAGTACAGCTGTAAATAGCTCGCTGACCAAATGCGGTTTAAAGATAATTTGAAACAACAATGGTTCGGGTTAATAGCGTTAGAACTTTTATTGTAACCAAGCACTTTCGGAGAGAATCGTATCTCTCCTTCTTCAGACAAAACGTAAAATGCAAAACAATCATTTATAACCACTGCCCCCTTAAATAGGGTACTAATTAATCAATTATTTCATAAAGCACCGTTTTCATTAAATTTAATATCATATTAAAAACATTTAAAAGCGTAATGTTTAAAAATCAGCTTTCTCTATTTGCCCATCTTTATTATTTGCAAACGAGCTATTAAAACCATGTTTGCGTATGAGCTGTAACTCTCTCATTTGTTTATGGTTAATGCATGTGTTTAGATAACATAATAAACATTTAAAAGTATAACGATACAACAATAAACAGTCCGTGGACGAGAATGCTGTACTACAACAAACTGTATGTGTTGTTGTCCCACTCAGCTACACTTTCAGTTGTCATTTGGTTAGCCAAACCATGGTTGAAGCGTTTAAACTTTGTTTTTATACAGCGTTTCTGTTCATGGTTTAATCCGACCTCTATGAACAACTGCTGGATATTTTAATGCTTAAGTAAACGTGTATCCGTTGCTATATATATGCTCTTAACCATATTATGTTTACAACCCTATAGCTTATGTTTTATTGTATTTGAACAATCCAGTCGTGTTAAAGATGTTAACAATATTAAAAATAATGTTTTTCGTTAATCATAATTAAAGTTCTAGGTAAGCAGCCTAAAAGACGAATCCGTAATCAATTTACTCAACTGTAACGAGATTAAAAAATCAATCCATTCAAAAGTCAAAGACTTGTCGGAATTAGTTCACTCATCCAAAATAATATTGTTTTAAAATAATTTTTAAAAACACTGAACGTGCTAGCCACTATAAGCATATTCTCCATATATCATAAACCTGCTAGGAGCTATGAAATTCATACAAAAAATATGTTTTTTTTAAAATGAAACTCTTTAAACTGAATAACATTATATTGTGTCCACCTTTTGTTCCTTGAAATAAACCACTTTAAAAATGATAATGGTAATGCACTATATAGTCAGCCCAATATCGGCAGGGTGGTATCTCATCTCTTGAGGGTTATGAGTTTTAATATACAGGTGAGCGAAATCGCTTCGTTTAGACCTGGATATGTATGTGCAGCTGTTCTCAATTGCCAAAGCAATTCTTCTTTTTCTAACAATATTTGCCACGGACCTGAGTAAGGCTGAACTTTAATTTGCTTCAAAACAGCAAAATTAAAAGTGTGGTCTTTGTTCTGTATAATGTGGCAAGCTAGAGCGTTGTTAATGTCATTTTTAGAAATTGCGTACAGATGTTCGTATACCCTTTTGTGCAATGCCCTCTCAGTCTTTCCTATATAGAAAGCTGGGCATTGTCTACAGCTTGCCACATAAACTACTGCCTTAGAAGAACAACTGAAATTTCCAGTCAACCTGTATTTAACGTTGTTCATTGTCACGTGACTCCCCTCCTGTATGAATCTACATTGACTACAAAACCCACACTTAGTCATTCCTTTCACCCTATTAAAAGTAATAGGTTTGTTCATTTCTAACAATGCTTTTAAATTGAATCCTTTTCTAAAGGTTATATTGGTGTTGCACCTAACAATTGGTGCAAGTGTGGGTCTTCACTTATATTTCCCCAATTCTTCTGCAAAATGTTCCTTATATAGTGGTGGTCAATAGAGAATGTGCACAAAAACCTAACTCCTATGTCAGGCTCATTGTTTCTTCTATCCTTCTTAACCGACATATTATGGTCGGGTACACCAGTTAAATCATGTCCGATTAAGATGGGCCCAAAGTGTCCAGATTGTCTTTTAAACCTTACCTCCGATGTAATCTCCAAAATTAGTGAGTCGGGATATCCCCTGTTGTTAAACATGCTGGCCAAGTTACTACACTCGTGGTGGAAGTCTTCGTCTCTGGTAATCATACGTGCCGCCCTCACCATCTGCCCTTTAACTACCGCTCTTTTTTGATGGAGAGGGTGGCAACTACCAAAGTGGAGAAAACCATTGGAGTAGGTGGGCTTTCTGTAAATGTTACTAATAAACCTGGAAGCTATAATGTCCTTATTTAGCTTTATATCCAGGAAACTAATTTCCATGTCATTTACCTCAAACGTAAAATCTAGAAAGTTGGTCATAGTTTTAATGTTGTTAATAAATGGAGCCACCATCTCCAGGGGGCCTTTCCATAAAATGAACATGTCGTCCTGGTACCTAGTGTACCAGGCGACATGCTCCTTAAATAATGGATTACTAAACAACAATGTGTTCTCCCATTGCGCCATTACACAATTAGCGAAGGAACCCCCACAAGGTGAGCCCATGGCTACACCAGAGGCTTGCCTGTAAACCAAGTTATTGAAATTGAAAAAATTATATTTTAACACTAATTCAAGTAAGGTCTCTATTGTGTAGATAGTGTTTTGCTCCACGTTTCTAGACTCAAGGAACTCCCTGACCCACTCTAAACCCAGCTGTTGTGGGATGACTGTATATAGATCTTTCACATCCACAGTCAAAAAAGCCAGGTTAGGGTCAAAGGGTATCCTGTTGATGTTCTCTAGAAAGCTCCATGAGTCCTTACAAATTTGAGTTTCCCTTTCTATATGTGGTTTTAACACACTATCTACGTACTTGGCACAGGCCACCAAAACAGACCCCCTCCCATCAACTATAGGTCTAAAAGGGGGGTCATGTATTGATTTATGAATTTTGGGGGCTCCAAAAAAAGAGGGCATTCTGGGTGCTACCATGTTTAAATATGAATGAATATCTGTATCAACGAAACCCTCCAAGAACAGGTCCTCAATTGTGGACCTAACCCTATTATGTGCTATGTTGACTTCATTAAAGCTTGTCACTTCATATGGACCATTATTCAAATGAGTGGTAAGTTTGTTAATATAATCCACTTGGTTCATAAAAATGAGACCATTACCCTTATCGGGTTTCATAACCCGAATACTACAATCCTGTATCAATTTTATGAAATCACGTTGCTCAGGTGTTATGTTTAAACTATGTTTGTTTCTGTTATTAATTTTATTAGCAGCTAAAAATCTTAAATCAAGTTCACAAGATTTTTCAAAAAATTTAAGATTGCTCACTAATGGGGGATTAAACAAACTCGCTATTCTAAATGGTCTAAAGAGTGACGAACTTTTACCCAATGTAGCCAACAGATTTAATTTACGAACATATAGTTTCAAGTCCACAATTGTTTTGACCAAGTCCATACGAGTGTCAGGGACAAAAGACAGCCCCTTAGAGAAAAAGTCAGCCATAGCAGTAGAAATATTAAGGGTGGTGTAATTAAAGATTTTAAAGTCCCCCCTAGTACTGCGGACAATAACAGGCTGACCAAACCCATTTATCATTTGTCGTTCTGGTTCCATTGGTTCCTTAATGTCATTTTGTTGCTGTTCGACCTCAGATTCCTCTGCCGGAAATTCTGGGCCTGTCCAAAACCCTGCTGATGTTCTACCCGTGGTTGACCCGCCCTACTAGTAGTAGCGCGCTGTTGTTGCACATTGTTCTCGCTGTCATCAGCAGGTGTATGGGCCTGGTGCTGGTCATTGTCCAAGTCAACTACCCCCTCCTCATCTCTAAGGGGGTAGTTGTTGCCCTGCTCTCCATCTAAAAAAGTATCCAACTGGTACATTTGATTGGTTTTATTGCTCGTATGTTTTTTATTTGGATTTAATGAAGGCCCCCTAACTTTATTGTTTGGTTGCCCATTTTGTGGTGGGTTAGGGTATGCTTTACTCTCAGCATATTGTTTCACATCTCTCGTGATTTTCTTCCGCTTGTTGTCACATAACTTGTTAATGGTAGCGTCAATGCTAGAAAAAACACGAGAGTAATCATATTTGTAACGTAGGAAATCATGATTACTTTTGATTTCTTTTTCCAAAACTGCCAAGTCATTTTTATAAACTTCAACTTGTTGTGTGTAATGGTCGATCAGCATAGTAATGTATTCAAAACTATGCTGGTCGAATAAAACCAAAAGTTGTTTGTGGAATTCTGAGCCCTCCTCGAGGCCAACGGGAAACCTCCATTGCCTCAACCCTTTAGGCACAATTCTCTTATTCAAGCATTCATTTAGGTAGGAGATTTCGAGCTGTAACTTTTTGCATCTAAATAGTTTATAGTCGAAATCTCCGATGAGTACTGCAATGTTGTTAGGGTTAACTTCCTCAGTGCTGTCCATATTAACTGTCACAGTTCCTATACTTCCAGGTGGTGAAAAAAAGTTCATTCTGTTTAAATAAAGCGATACCGTAGGTACGGAATCATTTAAAGATGTTACAGTGCCTTGTGTTGTGATGTTACCAGATGTTGGTACTTGTCTTTGCCCTGCGGGAATATCACTCAAGTCCGTAGAAGCTGAGCTACTAGGATGTGCTACCAAAGGTTGTGCCCCACCTTCCGGGTGTCGGATTCTGACTCCGGTGTCCGCAACCGCTATGCCTCCATCCGTACATGAGTAAACGTTTAAAGTGTCAGCCCCCTGATGTCCGTTTACTCTAATATTAAAGGCATTATCAAGTTTGTCCATTCGTTGGGTAAAGGTGTCCATCCTATTCATTAACATTTGGATGAGAGTTGTAAGATCCCCATCGGCTTTCGCCTCGGCGCTCCTCGAATCAATATCCAAACCGTTGTTCAAATTACCTTCTTCTTGTGAAAAAAGTGAACCCTGCGAGACGACGCTTCCTTCGTTGGCCATGACAAACCACGAATTCAAAAAACCACACAAACTTGTAAAAACAGAAAAACAAAGGAATAACGAGTCCAGCAAAGGTGTAGTACAGCTGCAAATAGCTCGCTGACCAAATGCGGTTTAAAGATAATTTGAAACAACAATGGTTCGGGTTAATAGCGTTAGAACTTTTATTGTAACCAAGCACTTTCGGAGAGAATCGTATCTCTCCTTCTTCAGACAAAACGTAAAATGCAAAACAATCATTTATAACCACTGCCCCCTTAAATAGGGTACTAATTAATCAATTATTTCATAAAGCACCGTTTTCATTAAATTTAATATCATATTAAAAACATTTAAAAGCGTAATGTTTAAAAATCAGCTTTCTCTATTTGCCCATCTTTATTATTTGCAAACGAGCTATTAAAACCATGTTTGCGTATGAGCTGTAACTCTCTCATTTGTTTATGGTTAATGCATGTGTTTAGATAACATAATAAACATTTAAAAGTATAACGATACAACAATAAACAGTCCGTGGACGCAGAATGCTGTACTACAACAAACTGTATGTGTTGTTGTCCCACTCAGCTACACTTTCAGTTGTCATTTGGTTAGCCAAACCATGGTTGAAGCGTTTAAACTTTGTTTTTATACAGCGTTTCTGTTCATGGTTTAATCCGACCTCTATGAACAACTGCTGGATATTTTAATGCTTAAGTAAACGTGTATCCGTTGCTATATATATGCTCTTAACCATATTATGTTTACAACCCTATAGCTTATGTTTTATTGTATTTGAACAATCCAGTCGTGTTGAAGATGTTAACAATATTAAAAATAATGTTTTTCGTTAATCATAATTAAAGTTCTAGGTAAGCAGCCTAAAAGACGAATCCGTAATCAATTTACTCAACTGTAACGAGATTAAAAAATCAATCCATTCAAAAGTCAAAGACTTGTCGGAATTAGTTCACTCATCCAAAATAATATTGTTTTAAAAATAATTTTTAAAAACACTGAACGTGCTAGCCACTATAAGCATATTCTCCATATATCATAAACCTGCTAGGAGCTATGAAATTCATACAAAAAATATGTTTTTTTAAAAATGAAACTCTTTAAACTGAATAACATTATATTGTGTCCACCTTTTGTTCCTTGAAATAAACCACTTTAAAAATGATAATGGTAATGCACTATATAGTCAGCCCAATATCGGCAGGGTGGTATCTCATCTCTTGAGGGTTATGAGTTTTAATATACAGGTGAGCGAAATCGCTTCGTTTAGACCTGGATATGTATGTGCAGCTGTTCTCAATTGCCAAAGCAATTCTTCTTTTTCTAACAATATTTGCCACGGACCTGAGTAAGGCTGAACTTTAATTTGCTTCAAAACAGCAAAATTAAAAGTGTGGTCTTTGTTCTGTATAATGTGGCAAGCTAGAGCGTTGTTAATGTCGTTTTTAGAAATTGCATAGATGTTCAGATACCCTTTTGTGCAATGCCCTCTCAGTCTTTCCTATATAGAAAGCTGGGCATTGTCTACAGCTTGCCACATAAACTACTGCCTTAGAAGAACAACTGAAATTTCCAGTCAACCTGTATTTAACGTTGTTCATTGTCACGTGACTCCCCTCCTGTATGAATCTACATTGACTACAAAACCCACACTTAGTCATTCCTTTCACCCTATTAAAAGTAATAGGTTTGTTCATTTCTAACAATGCTTTTAAATTGAATCCTTTTCTAAAGGTTATATTGGGTGTTGCACCTAACAATTGGTGCAAGTGTGGGTCTTCACTTATATTTCCCCAATTCTTCTGCAAAATGTTCCTTATATAGTGGTGGTCAATAGAGAATGTGCACAAAAACCTAACTCCTATGTCAGGCTCATTGTTTCTTCTATCCTTCTTAACCGACATATTATGGTCGGGTACACCAGTTAAATCATGTCCGATTAAGATGGGCCCAAAGTGTCCAGATTGTCTTTTAAACCTTACCTCCGATGTAATCTCCAAAATTAGTGAGTCGGGATATCCCCTGTTGTTAAACATGCTGGCCAAGTTACTACACTCGTGGTGGAAGTCTTCGTCTCTGGTAATCATACGTGCCGCCCTCACCATCTGCCCTTTAACTACCGCTCTTTTTTGATGGAGAGGGTGGCAACTACCAAAGTGGAGAAAACCATTGGAGTAGGTGGGCTTTCTGTAAATGTTACTAATAAACCTGGAAGCTATAATGTCCTTATTTAACATTGTCTTCCCCCATAGTGCCTTTTAAAATCAAAGCCAAGAAAATCTAAAGGTATTACTGCTCAGTGCTAGGAGCCTAAACAAAAAACTCCACTCCCTGGAAGCTCTCTTTACCCAAGAGAATGCTGATGTCTGTGCAGCCTCAGAGACATGGTTTAAAGCCGTGGACAGCACACCAACAGTGCAGGGTTATAAATCTTTCCACACATTTAGACCAGCTACTTCACAGGCAGGGACTAAAGGTGGAGGTGTCTCTATTTACATCAAAAATAAATATCCTTCAAGGCTGGTCAAACAGGCAATGCACTTGAGCTGCTCCATGTTCAAATCAGCATAGGTAAAATCCAATACCACTTCCTTGCAAGCTATGTCTCCCTCATTGACCCCAGAAACCCATACCATGTATTTAAACGTATTAGAAACACTAACCATCCAACCCAACAACATATTCATGGGTGACTTTAATTACTCAACTATTAACTTTGAATCCTATACGACATCAAACATACATGCACAGAGATTCCTGGATTTTGTAAACACAAACTCCCTGGACCAGATAGCTAATACACCATCCAGGAGTGCAATCATACTGGATCTGGTTCTCACTAATATGGGAGAGTGCTGCACACCCACTACTGTAATGCCTTCCCTGGTAAGATCAGACCACAAAATGGTCTCCTTTGAAGTAAAAATAAAACCTGGACCCCAAAATAAACCGGGGATATTCAGGAACTATTCTAAAGCTAACCTCCTACTATTAAATGAGATCCTGGCAAAATTTCAAGTCCCTGTAAACCCTGTGAATACATCTGCCTATGCAGAACTGTTCACAGAAACCCTGTAAAAGCATGCTAATAGCTATATAGAGGCAGCTGTACCCACCAGGAAGAAGTACAGAACTAATTCAAGAAACAAGCCACCTTGGTGAAATCATAAAATCAATTGGATGTATAACAGGAAGAATAAAATCATGGCAACAATTAGGAGATGCATACCCAGCAAGATAAAAGCACTCTAATTAAACTAAACAAACAGCTCAGAGGGCAAATAAAGTCTAGCAAGACTAAATTTGTGGTAAGTTTGACCTCCCAGGCCAAGGACAACTACAAAGCATGCTTTAGCTATGTCCACAACCTCAAAGGCAATACACAATTGTGTGCAGAGCTCATTGTAAATGGAGCCACCTATACTGAGCCAGAAGATATAGCAAACCTCCTGGCTGATAAATTCAGCTCCAACTTTACTCCCCTCTCCCCCTCAACCTTTCCTCAGAAAATATCATCAAATATAACTCACACTACTATCACTAGGGAACAAAGTCCTTAATTCTCTCTCTAAGACCAATAACACAGCATTAGTGGGCCCAGACAATATCCCAAGATGCCTTCTAAATAGCATGAAACATGACCTATCAGAGCCTCTGGGATTACTATTTAACTGTAGCCTCTAAACAGGATTTGTGCCTCATGAATGGAAAAAGGCAACAGTCATTCCCCTGCACAAAGGTGGGCCATCTACAGACCCTGGAAACCACAGACCTATAAGTCTCACTAGTCTTACAGTATATGTAAAACCATGGAAAGAATTATTATGGGGATGATCAATAGAAATATAGTATACCGCCAGACACTGGACCCAACCCAGTTTAGCTTCGTAAGGGGTAGATCATGCCTATTTAACCTGGTGGATTTCTTTGAGAAGGTAACCAAAGCATTGGATGAGGGCAAAATAGTTTATACTGCCTATCTTGACCTGGCCAAGGCATTTGACACAATACCCCACTTGGGCATTGTTGACAAACTCAAGAGGTTAGGTACAAACCCGTATGACACCTGGTGGATAGCCAACTGGCTCACAGACAGGACCCAGGAAGTTAGAATTGGGGAGTCCACCTCTACAAATAGGCCAGTCACAAGTGGAGTCCCTCGGGGATCAGTCCTTGGACTGCTCCTTTTTCAGAATTTACTTCTCAGAAGTCAAGGCCAATGTCAGTGGTCTCTGGCTGACTAAATTTGCAGATGATTGCAAATTAGGAGCTGCCATTGAATCTCACACTGATACAAATGTTCTCCAGGATGGGCTGATACAGACAAACAACTGGTGTCAGTCATGGACTAAAACTAAATGCCAAGAAATGCATAAGAGTATCCTTCAGGAGGTCATCCATCCCTGGTAACTATCATATTGACAACACACCCCTTAGACGTGACCTAGAAGTCAGGGACTTAGGGACACACATAGATAGTAATCTAGCCTTTGATCATCATGTGTCTACAGTGGTGAAGACGTCATTCTATGTTGCACAACTTATAAACAAAGGTATGGCATCTAAGTCCAAGGAAGTCATTGTTCCACTGTATTCAGCATTCAGCATTCAGCATTCATCAAACCTATCATTGAGTACAATGCCCCCTTTGGTATGCACCTATCCAGGCATATCAAATAACTGGAACATCCGCAGAGGTTCCTCACTAAAAGAATACAGGGCATAAGTAATATGCCCTATGCAGACTGCCTCAAGGTCCTATCTCTGTATTCTATCTCCTACAGCCTTTTGAGGGGAGATCTATGCTGGCATACAGGACATTGTCAGACTCACCTCTGATTTACTTCCTGCATATCCACAAAATAAACAGTACCAGAATTACCCATTCTAAAGACTTAAACCTTGCCTGTGATATAAATAGGACCCGCTGGAGAGATAAGTATGTATCACAGAGACTACCACGTCTATGGAACAGGCTCCCCATCCATGTGAAGCAGAGTTCCTCTCCAATCCAATTCAAGTGCAACTTAGACAATTGGATGAAAACCGGAAATTTATCCCTGATTTGGCACTTATGTCGCTGATGCAAACAGGTAACCTGTATATGGTTCATTTCCCAAGCCCATGCTTACACTTATCAAGGGTATCAGAATTCATCAGAGATTTGAGATGCATGGCTAGGCTTAAAAAGACCCTTGTGGTCGTTAACCTAATAAACACGTATGAGCCTATGAACCTATGATTCAAAAAGCCAATCATGGGTAAATCCTGATATACCAAACACAGGAGTGGATTACTGCTGTTATACAATGACATTATTTAAGAAAGTAATTGCTTATCTTTCTTGAATAACATCTTTGTATAGTAGCAGTGTAATGTTCTCCTACTTTCTTCCTTGTCTACTGATGTACTGCACATGTATATGGGACTTGTGTCACCACACTTGCACAGTACATCAGTACAGTCTAGGACAAGCAACTGAGAAGGGCGAATCCTCATTGCTGTTTTTTCTATTTTTTTTTAACTGCAGAGATTTTCTGATCGACAGCACAGAAGTACAAGGAAAATCTGGTGCATTTCTGATTCTTTACTTCTGGAGAACATGTCTGATTTTTCTCATATTTTGCTCTGTCCCTCAGCATTTACCAACAGAAACTCTAGCTGCTCAATGGTACTTCAGCAGCCAGACTTTTTTATCTTCATATATGCTCAATTTACAACTAGCACTCTGGTTGGGCTGTCTAAACAGGGTGCTCCTTTTTGAATAGTAATGAACAGTCATTGTATAATTGCTAATATTAATCTGAGTTTTGCTATGTGAACCCTTTTCTTAAATTTAAAACATAAAATATTCATGGATATTGATTCTGATTCTGATTTAGACATAGACTTATCAGTTACTTTAAGTAATTCACTCATACAGATTTTCATATCACACTACTCTTTCAACTTGTGTTATGAAACTCTGCAGCTCATGGATCTACCTGACACACCCACTTCTACCAGCATTAAGTAACATTTGCTTAATCCTGTCAGTTATGAGTATTTCAATGACAGTGTCACTGCCACCATAAGTTGATAATATGCTTATGGTCTGATAACTGAGACTACCATTTTGCTCTTAACATACATCTATTTGCTGAACTTGAACTATTTTATCCTTCCATAATCCTTAGACTTAGTGCCTTTCTTATTCATAAATGCATGGGAGTGGTCCCTATCAAGCTATGCAGCTAGTATCTAACTCCACTAAGTCCAGTTGTAGCTCTCCTGACTGACAATTAAATGACACAACTTTGTATGCTGCCTTCGGGGAAGGTGCAGCTCAAGGTGTAGCCGTTGACTTGGCTACAGCTACTATGTATCAGAAAACTGTTTAAAACTGATGCTAATACATGCTGTTTCCACGCATATGGAATATGATGCCTCTGGCACTAAATTTTTAACAAAATTAGCTTTATTAATATGAATATAACTGTTAGGACTGACTTTGTCCTAAATGAAATAAGAGTTTGACAAACCATTAAATAAGACGTTGCTGCTGCTTGCAGGCAACATAAAAATGTCTCTGACATTTATCACACTCACTCTGGGATTTTATTAGTGCAAATAAAGCTTTTGTGGTCTGAAATTAAATATTTCTTTGCCTTTGGTGATGATTAAAAACAGAAATGCAGTCACAGTCCCCTTTTCAGAAAAAAAGATCTTCAGGACTCTTCTTTGGTTAGGAATTCCTTCTGAAAGGACATCTTTCAGAGTCAGCACTGTGGTTTCCACTCTACAATTCCAGAACTATTCCAGAATTCTCTGCAGTCTCTTCCTTCTGTGAATTCTCTTAAGTACTCTGAAGTTACACTAGATGGCTATTTTATTCAAGCATAAGAATTCCATCTTAAAGAGTAAGTATAGCACTCGGGTCTATGTCAAATAAACTGCGGTGGTGGTGCTGTGGTTATGTTGTCGCCTTACGGTAAGACGTTGTCCTGTTCGATTCTCAGCTAGAGCGTCTTCTGTGTGGAGACATGCATGAATGGGCGTACCTTCGTTGAAGGTTGTGCGTCAGAGCTGGCAACCCGGCACATAAAAATCTACTGCCAATCATTAGCGGACCGGAGTTCCGCTGTGGCGACCCCTAACCGGGAAAAGCTGAAAGACACAACAACAACAGTTATATATAGATATAGCTATAAATAGACACACAATATTTTGACAACACTGGACATGGAAGTAACTGAAATATGACTTTCATTAAGATCACACATTGATCTATTCTGAGTTACAAAGCAAATTTGCAAAGAAAGCATAGGCTCAACCACAGGAAAATATCTATCTACAGAATTATACACTAAGTAAAATGTCAAAATAAGTTTGTAGATTCATAGGTGTGTACTAGGCTAATGACCAGTGCTTTTTTAAGGCTAGACATGCATTCCAAATCTCTGACATGTTTCTGGTACCCTTGCTAGTGTAAGTAGGGGTTTGGGAGAAGAAATATTTGCAAGCAGGTGCTTGGGAGGTGAGCCATTTACAGGTTGCCTCTATCCATTAGAGACATAGTTTCCAAACCAGAGGTGAATTTCCTGTCCCCATCTAGCTGTCCAAGTTACACTTGAGTTGGGTTATTGAGGAACTCTGCTTCACATGGATGGAGACCCTGTTAAAGAGAAGGGGTAGTCTGTGAGATACATAAGTATCTCTCTGATGGGTCCTATTTATACCACAGGCAAAGATTAAGTCTTTAGAATGGGTACTTCTGGTGCTGTTTCTTTTACAGATATGCAGTAGGTCCATCAGGCTGATCCCCTAAGATGTCTTGTGTAGCAGGCATAGATCTCCACTCAACAGACTATAGGAGACAGAATACAGGGATAGGACTTTGAGGCGGTCTGTATAGGACAAGTTATTTGCACCCTGTATTGTTTTAGTGATGAACCGCTATGGATGTTCCAATTGTTGGATGTGCTTCATTAAGTATATACCAAACCGGGCACTGTACTCAATGATAGGTCTGATGAGTGCTCGATATGGTGGAATAATGACCTCACTACCTCAGAGATGCTGTTTTACAGCAATAGTATAATTTCTGGGGAATTCAGAAGTCTTCATGTATTTTCTAATGCCTGCTTTATTCTACTCAGGATTACAGAGGTGTTGGAGAATTTCCCTGCAGGCAACAGGCATAAGGAAAAGAAAACAAAAATGTTTTGGAAAGTGTGCCAATCCAGTGAGGACAGGCAAGCAGACATGAGCACACACAAACACATCAATGGACAATTTAGTGGATTGTCAGTTCATCTATTAGTAAGTTTTTGGATATGGGAGGAAGTGGGACATTCTGGCAAAAATATACACTGCAGAAGGGAAGACATGAAGACTCCTCAGATTTTTTGAAAAGGTCACAAAAGCAATGGATGGAGGCAAAATGGCAGAGATTGCAGACCTTGACTTGGCCAAAGTTTTTGACACAATTCCCCATTTGGGTATAGTAGAAAAGCTAAATAAACTGCTTTCTGTATACTGGAAACTTTCCTTTTTGGCATCTACTTTTCTGAAGGAATAGCCAATAACAAAGGACTCTGGCTGATTAAGTTTGGAGAGGACTGCATGCTATGAGTACTCATTGAAACCTCAAATGACTTAGCCATCCTGCAAGAAGGTTTATCCCAAATAAATAACTGGCACCAAAATCATGTACTGAAGTTAAATGATAAAATATGCATCATTGAATAATTTGGGAAGTCATCTACCCCGGGGAATTACCACATTAACAATACACCTCTAAGAGCTGACCCAGTTGTTCAGGATTTGTGAACTTATGTGGACATTTACCTATCTTTGGACCAACATGTGTCCATTATTGTAAGAAAGTCCTCCTATATTGCACAGATTATAAACAAAGGGACAGTGTCTTGACTGGAGAATGTCATTGTCCCCATTTGCTCAGCCCTCATTAGCCCAATCATTGAATATGATGCCCTCTTTGGCATGTATCTGTCCATACACATGTGACAAGTGGAACACCCACAAAAATACCTTACTTAAAGGACACAAGGCCTAAAACACATGTCCTACATAGACCAGCTGAAAAACCTGGCACTAAACTCAGTATCCTACAGACTGTTAAGAGGTGACATGTCTGGCATCCAAGGCATCCTCTGACCTAATAGTGATAGATTTACTGCACATTAGCAAGTCAAATGACATCAGAAATACTCAGTATAGTGATCTAAACCTCTTCTGCAATATGGATAGAATGGATTGGAGGGACAGGTATATGTTTCAGAGGATATAGCTGCTCGGAAACAAACTCCCCATCAAAATAAAACAAAGTTCATCCCCGTTCATATTCAAGCACAACTTGGATCTATGGATGGGAAACAGAAAATTTGCCCCAGACATGTCCCCTGTGCATGGGTCTCCTCAAATTATCTGTGGTATGATCCTGTTATTCTTGTTAGGGGTAATAAATAATTATCGACCATGGTATGGGTAAGGCCAATATGTAACAAGATGGGATAGGTTAATTTGACCACAAAAAGGCATATTGGCTAGGCTTAAAATAGCCCACATGGACAGCTAGCCTAGAAGTTATCTATGAACCTATAAACCAATGAGAAGGCACCTAAGCCAAGAATCAGAACAAGATAGCCCAACAACGTAAGTCTAACTGTTAAGTTCTATTACTAGTCCTATTGCTGAATCTTGTAATATTAAATTACAGCTTCCCTGATTATGTGTCTAAAATATTTCATATTTATTATTATTTAGTTGAAGCTACTCATTCAGAGAAAATTCTCCAACTTGATTTTTCTTTCTTCCAAGCACTACTGAAATGATTTCATGAAGGTATCTTCTCCCAACAAAGCAAGAATGCAGCTACAACTTATCTGAAGAACTTTCAGTTCCATCATAGAGAAACAATAACTTTGCTTGTCGAGTAAAGGGATGAGTGACAAATGACATTTTCCCTCTTACAAGTTAAGCAACAATGCTTTGAATATTAACAATAAAGTGAAGGGAGTCTCTTCGGGATAGGCTTCCATGTAGGTACCAAGCAGCATTTTCCAACATATCCCCAATGCAGGGAATGTAGTAGTGTCATGAGAGTGTGTATACATTTTTACCCATACACCTTCCAAATGCACTTGTCTCTGTCGTTTCTCATATGCATATCTGTATAACACATAGCCTGTGCAAGTATGCCTTCAGCCTTTGCACAAAAAAGAAAGCAGACCTGAGGCCACTCTACCCTTTTACCTAGATCACTGATTATCATACTCCATCACCAAAGCCAAGTCATTTTATTTATTTCAGACTAAGTGCTTCTGAAATGCTAGGTGTATTGGAGGCAAATACTATTTCTGATAAAAAAGCTGCATTTACATCGATAATGATTAATGGTTGTTTAATCTTAACTGAAGTATACTGCAGAAAATTTTTTTTCTTTTTTTAATGTTGAGCAGACTCAGAAATTAAATGCAGCAGAGTATATATTCCTAACATCTTTACAGACTCAAAAAGTTATCAGCTAAATAATATATTTAAAAAGTTAGTTTTGTAGGTAAATGAATGAAATTCAGTCTAGAAATGTTTTTAAAAAGTCATGATATTAAGAAAAAAATAATGCAAAAACAGAAATTTACAAAGTTAAGGCTATTGATATTGATTTTCAATAGGAGAACGGGTGATGGTTCTTCAGTCATGTAAATGCACCAGTTCTAACTTCATTTCATTGTATGCAGTAAGCAATTTCACTCAGACTTACACAGCTTAACTTTTTTTCACCAGTTTTTCACCAGTGAGTTTTTCAGCACTGATGCAGTTCACCTTGCAAACCTTTGTCTCAATCTTTTCAATACAAGCAGTAAATAACTATTCACTATATAATGAAAGACTGCAAACTTTCCTTACAATGGTAAATATATCTGTCTAGTTCTATTCACATTTTGATGAGAAAATGGAATTTTTATATAACAGTCTAATCTGGATTCTGCATCTATAGCAAACTTAGCTGCTATTTCTCATTTTTTCTTTCAAGGCTATATCTAGCTAAGACTAACCATGATGCTTTTTTAAAAGTACGTTCTGTTCTCTGATTCAAACTGCAAACTGAAGGTCACAGGTTTTGTCAATGCCTGTTCTTTGATTCCATTATACAGTTTTAGCAAAATAAATTGTTGAATGGAAGCCAAAATGAAATATGAATACTGTGTAATGAATACTGAAATGTTACACTTTATAGTGTTTTATTGTAACTGTATGGATATTATATGTATAATATGTGCATGCCTGTGTATCCATCTGTGTATCTGTAGGCTTATAACAGCCAGATATATCTGTATTTCTGCAAGTATGAGTCCTATAATTTAGTTTAGCAAATAACACTATTCATTTTATCAATAATTTGGAGTTGTCCTACCAGCTACCCTATAACCTACAAAAGCTGTAAGCAGTTAAATGCAGTACAATGGGTCCATAAAGGCATGATCCCTTATTAGACCTGTAACCACAATAAGTACAGGTCACCTAATTGAAAAATCTTTATTCTTATTCTCCCCAGCATCACTGCTGAACAAGCTGAACTGCAACAATGTCACTATAAAAAAAAAAATTAAAGATGATTGATCAACATAGCAAAAGCGCTGGTCTACTTGAAAGTTCAACAATGTGTCTTTATTTTTCCCACAGGGAGGGTATCATCAGAGAGAGTCTCCTAAATCTGGTAGGTAATGTAATCTTATCTGGACTAATCCTTTGTACTCTGCTTCTTGTTAGTCCTGTCACCCCCTGGGTCACAGATGGGATAACAGACCTAACTCTCACTTTCTGGATTGCCAGTGTTTTATGATGTATAAAATAAAAAAAACAAAGAAATTAGTGGTCTTAAAACTTTATTGATGAGGTTGATGTCTGATTTTCTTATATAGTTTACCTAGCCAAGTATCAAGAGTGTGACCATTTTTATGTAGGAAAAAACAAAAGAAAACCTTGTGATAGAATATCCAAACATTTTTGGATGTAAAAAAACAAAAGGATTCTAATACTTTGTTTAGACATTTATCAAAATTTCCTACTCACAAGTTTTTATTTTTTGGTTTAGATACTGTCACAAAGACTAGTAGAGGGAGTACCTTGGGATGATTTACTTGAACTGTGTGAACTTAAAAGGCAAATTAGATTAAATGATCAGACATCACCAGGTTTGAATGATGGACTATCAATGGCTAGTGTTTTAAGGTTACATTCATATGATGTGTAACATTTTTTCTGGGTTATACGAAATCTGTCTTTTTCTTCTTTTTTTAGTGTATGTTTCTTTAACAAACTTATTCTGTGGACTCAAACTTGATGCAAATTACTTTGTAACTGGGAGCTTTGATTGGTCTTGATTAATCATTTGACTGGGAGAGGAAGTATTTAAATGTGAGCATTGCATTATTTTTTTTGTATTCTGATGAAGTCATAGTTACACTCGATTAAAGTGCTCAATGCTGTTTTTTATAGAGTAAAGTTTCCTGTGGTTTTTACTGGTGGTCTCCGGGGCTTAGTTTCTAGCTTCAGACTGGGATTCTAGTTAAAAACAATAAGTCCAGTGGTTTCCACATGTCAAATTTCTTTTTCTATAATTAAAGACATAAACTTCAATAACATATGCGAACAAAAGTGCAATACCCAAACAAATGCGATGATTGCTGTTTAAGACCCTGGGCCAACACTCACTGTTATAATAGGGACAAGATCATTTTACCCCTATTAATGTTCAGTCTTAAAATTTCACAAAAAAAAATATTTGGGTCAGATAGCCAAAGCATACAGTAGTCTTTAAATAAAATGCCAAAACAGTTTTCTTTCCAAGTGAAAGAATACCCGAAGTTAAATAATACTTCTTGACTGATGCATATGATGTCTCAACAGTGAGAATAAAAGGAGGAGGGACCAATGGGCATTCCTGGTAGCTCTCTTAGCAAGAGTAAAGGGAAAAACATAAATATTAATAATAACTTGTGCCAGGGGATAATTATATAAAAGTTTGGTTTTGGCTATGCCTTAAAAAGGCCCTTGTGGTTGTTAGCCAAGTAAACACATATGAACCTATAAACACATATGAACATAAATACAAATCTTATAACTTTCCAATGCTTCTCAATATTAGTCTATACAGGGAAACTGTGGGCTTTTTGAAGTCAAAAACTAATACGAAACATGATTATTGCATATTTGTTTCATATTTTTTAATAGGCAGTATAAATCAACACTACCTTGTCTCCATTTCAAAAGCCCTGTGGAGCTGGATGCATCAGCTTGGTGACCAATTTTTCTAGATGACCAGCTAAAATGAGAAGCAACATTTTCATCTTTGAGGACAGGAGAGAAATTGATCTAATATTTTATAGGAAGCACATATCCTTAGTCTCAGTTTGGAAAGATATAATGCTACTTTAAAGCAAGGAGTAATGGATAACCCCAGTCTGTATCACATCATCAAAGAAAGCTAATAAACATGTCCAAAATCGTTTCTGGAGGGGTTATCATTAGGCAGACACTAGAGAATGTGTTGTCTCCTTAGCACCCCAGAAATGACAGCATTTTATCTAAGTCCCTAGCATCTGTAAGAAATGCTATACTTGCATTCCTGAGGGACTCACAATGCCCTCATCCTGTGAATGCATGCTCTCATGCACTCACAAGTGAAGACTGCCTTGATGCCGTGTAAGCCCACTCCCAGGATGAATACTGCAATCCCACTCTTCTTTTGTGGAAATGTAGCTGTAATGCTCTGAGCCCCCCCATCCCCCACCCCCCAGGATGGGCACATTCATCTTCCACTACCAGAGCCATAAAACATCAACAAGCCATTCATCAAACTTAGGTTGCTTAGACCCTAGTCAGACCTCCATTCTAGGGAACTGGCACTTGATTCAAGGAAACAAGCATTAACACACATTAGTCAATGGTGCTTTTATCATTAGGATGCCCTCCCTACCAACCAACCTTCATCGCAGTAGCACAGAAGATGCAGGTTTCAGATGTGTGTGTTATGTCAGCTATTAGAGTATACCTTGCTGGAGTTAAATTCTGGTTGCTCAAACAAAATATTAAATATCCACACTAGGCAACCCCATAGGATGAGGTGGGAAAATATAGCCCCAATCCATCAATATCAGTACAACAGAAGGTACTAGTCAGGAAAGTGGGAAACTATACACGAGAAGCTCTGAAGTTCTTACCCTAAGGAATAAACCATCAAATGGAAAGGCATCAAGGGGTCTGACATTATAGAAACCCCTCATGTTCTGCTAGTATCAGCGAGGCAACACTCTTTTAAACTACTGAAACATGAATGGCTGCTCAGTACAATATCATTGAAAAAGATGTTAATCATCTTCTTTCAGCTGTTCCCGTTAGGGGTCGCCACAGTGGATCATCTGTTTCCATTTCTTCCTGTCCTCTGCATCTTGCTCTGTCACACCAACCACCTGCATGTCCTCTCTCACCACATCCATAAACCTTATCTTAGGCCTTCCTTTTTTCCTGTTACCTGGTAGCTTCATCCTTAGCATCTTTTTTCCCAATATACTCAGCATCTCTCCTCAGCACATGTCCAAACCAATGTGATCTTGCCTCTCTGGCTTTGTCTCCAAACCTTCCAACCTGGGCTGACCCTCTAATATACTTATTCCTAATCCTGTCCACCCTTGTCACACCCACTGTAAATCTTAACATCTTTAACTCTGCCACATCCAGCTCTAACTCCTGCCTTTTTGTCAATGCCACTGTCTCCAACCCATATAACATAGCTGGTCTCACTACCCTCTTGTAGACCTTCCCTTTTACTCTTACTGGTACTCATCTGTCACAAATCACTCCTGACACTCTTCTCCACCCACTCCATCCTGCCTGTACTCTCTTCTTCACCTCTCTTCCCCACTCACCATTACTCTGAACTATTGATCCCAAGTATTTAAACTCATCCACCTTCACCATCTCTACTCCTTGCATCCTCACCATTCGTCTATCCTCCCTCTCATTCACACACATATATTCTGTCGTAGTCCTGCTGAACTTCATTCCTCTTCTCTCTAGAGCATATCTCCATCTCTCCAGGGTCTCCTCCACCTGTTCCCTACTCTCACTACAGATCACAATGTCATCTGCAAACATCATAGTCCACGGGGACTCCTGTCTGATAGATGTTAATAAAATTTTCAAATCTAATTTTTATTCTTCTGAATTAAAGTTTATAGCTAAATTTCTTATCTAAACAGAATGTCATTATAATTGTAATACAAACTAAAATCTTCAGTTACATCAGCACCTAAACCTGTAAAACACCAGGAAAAAATAAATTAAAATAGAATAACAAGTATAATTCCAGGTAGTGCAAAATCATATTGGAGTGCAAGTTTTGTGATAACATATCAGATTATTGCAATACAAGGATGGGGATTTACTCCACACTATTATTAAAAATAGACTAGTTAATCAAGGGGTGTGTGCAAGCAGTAAAATTACAAAGCAATATAATAACTTATTCAAAGATATTGAGACAATGTATAAGATAACGCACACCACTCATACTTTAAGAAAATGTCTATGGCTAAAACATTGTATTTCCTATGAACAGACTGCAAAGGACACTGTACCACAGAACAAATCAAGTACCATGCAGTCAGCCTGAAAATGGCCTGACATTTTTACCATCACAGGAGGGAATGACAAGATTCAACCCATGCAATTCAGCAAGCAGCAACCTACACATGGCCATATAAGCAAACATAAAAAATAAGCCGTAGAGGCACCTCCACATATGTTATAGGCAGCTGTCAAACCATGGCAAGTCCAGATTCATTAAGGGGGGATCCTGCCTATTTGATCTGGTCAACTTCTTAGAGAAGGTTAAATCTAAAGGTATGGCATCCAGGTTCAAGGGTGTAATCATTCCACTGCACTCATCTCTTATTAGGCCAATCATTGAATATAATGGCCCTTTTAGTTTGTACCTGTCCAAACACTTGGCACAACTAGAATGGCAACAATGCTTTCTCATAAAAAAAAAATAAATAAAAAAATAAAAAATCGGTGGCCTAAATCATACAAACTACACAGATCATCACAAAGCTTTGTCCCTGCCTCAAGTATAAGCCACCACAAATCCTATCCTGTTAGACATACTATACATTTGCAAGTCATATTGTAATGTAAACACCTAATTTGCAAAATAAACAAGTCATGTTAGATATATATATATATATATATATATATATATATATATATATATATATATATATATATATATATATATATATATAAAATCACAGCAGGAGAGGCCTTAGGTCAGCTGGTGCCCTAGGCTAAAGGGCTCCATGGTGCCCCCACCACACCACCTGGTGCCCCCATCCTGGTCTACCTACACCAGATAAATACTGAAAAAGCGCCCCTACTAGAGTGGTGCCCTAGGCGGCCGTCTAGTTGGCCTATGCCTAAGGTCGGCTATGTATCACAGAGAATACCACTCTTATGGAACTGTCTTCCACTCAGCATAAACCAAATTACTTTAACAATATTCAAATGAAATTCAGATGATTGAATAGGAAAATATAAATTCATCCCTTACTTAGCACTCATGTCCCATATGGAAATGAGAAACAAGTAAATGTCTTAACATAGCCTTCTGCCTGCCTCTGGATTATTCATACACAAAATATGAGTGCTAAAACTGCCATGGGAATGCAAGACTTGTGAGTCTGGTTTTAGTGGCAACCTGAGTTAACAGCAAAGCACACAGTATAATCTTCATTGTTTTGCAAAAATCACTTGCAAATTTAACGTGAGGAGTATAACATGAAATTAAATTAATTTTAAAACAAAGATGCTTCTGAATATGACTAACACAATGCAATAAAAAGTTTTTCCATTCACAAAATTAACATGCCTTTCTCCTCAATCTAATCATTAAGTCGAAACATTTGAGAACTTAACGAAAAAGCAAGTTTTGTCTGTGAAGTTGGTGCCATGCTTATAAAATGGAGCTAATATGGAAATCATATGTATTACCACCCGTTAGTTAATAAATACATAAAGAAAGAAAGAAAGAAAGAAAGAAAGAAAGAAAGAAAGAAAGAAAGACGTAAGAAAGTTCAGCATAAAGTACTGCAGATTAACTTTCTTCAGTATATATTACAAACTTTCAAACTCTTGAAATAAGCATAACAATAAAAATCGAACCAGCAAAAGTATTCACACTGGTGTAACTTTAGTGACCACTCAGAACCACAATGGAAATGAATCCAGTACAAATGGTCCTACTTCTTTACATACATTTATATGCATTCGTATGCCTTTGTCATATCCTTTCAATTAACATAAGTCATTTCTGATGAACAATCATTAAAATTTCAGTTAAAAATATGTGTGTGAAAGGAAATGAGACATTTTTTCTGATGAAGTCCCAGTGAAAGGATGAAAAAGCTGTAGCTAATTTTACTTTCATTTTGTTGTGTTTAATAAATATTGGATTTACCTTTCCTTTGTGGTTTTAGATGATCACTAAAGTTCTGCCACAGTGTGAATATACTTGTTGGACTGAGTTTCATTTTTTGTCACTTCTTTCTGCTCTTTAGTTCGTGATAACAATGAAAATGAAAGTTTGCACCAAGGCTTCCAAACTAATGAAAAATAACCAGAGAATATTAAAAAAGCTCATCCCAGTGCCATGGTTGTCCACAGAGCGGTTGAGGCATGCAAGTGCCACATCAATCCCTGCACTGATCAACAAAGAAAAAATACTTCCTAGTTCTAGCTCTGCAATAATAACACAATTATTATGAGTTGCCCAGTTAAAAGACATACATGACATTTCCTACATGTCAATACACTGTATACTGCAGCCTATGACTAAACATATCTTTCTTTGCATTCCATAACCCTCATCCTTTATCAATGTAAATAAAAAGAGCTCCATTCTCACAAAAAAAAAATCTTACCTTTCCACCCCTCGACCACCTTCCTGTTTGTTCTGCTTCTGTGTTTCATTCTTCCTGGTCTTCACCCTTCCATAATGTCATATATGCATCCCTATCTTCCCCGCTATACCAATGGTAACAGAGGCAGTGCTATATAGGCCACCTCTTAAGCTATATTCTTATACAATACTCTATCAGAACACTGCACTTTGAAGACTTACTAGCATAAATAACTGCCTACTGACCCAGTTCCTTACGATGTACATCACTTAACCTTATATTATCATGGCAGTTTTAGTCAGTAAGCATGATACCAATGCATGCTATACTTTGTATTTTCTTGTTGCTCGGCAGCATATCTTGAGATCTGCAATTAGCTACAACTGCTCTGTTCTTTCACTCCTGATTATAATATCAGAGCTGATTAAGCCTGAGTGCCCTACACCTTGGATATTTCATTTTAATTTTATTAAATTTATAAATGTTTTATTAACTGGGTTAGTGAGGTAGGACAAGAACACAGACCCATCTTTACTTCTAGCACCAATGATGAGTGGGCTACTTGTTGAGACACTGACATTACACATATGCAGGTGGAACAAGTATTTCTTATGCCATGCCTTCACACACAAGCCTTAACATACTGCTCATGTTGCAGTTTAGAATTCCTAGTCTATGTCAGTTTACTAACAAAGATGGCCATCCATGTAGCATTTTTGGAACTATATCTCATACTAAGTATGAAATACTGATCTCAGAAGGCTTTTGTAAGAGAAGCTCCTCTGTCCTGTTCAGTTCAGAGGGAAATCTTTTGAAATCTGATGCAAAGTTTAGGAAACATGTTGCAAAACTAAGGTATGAAAACTACAATATACCAATTTTAAGGGATTATATTTTTGGTTTTGATAGACTGCATTTCTGTCATTGCTAATGTAGAAGAGCTGCATCCCCCCTCCCCATAATCCCATTAATATAAAATAGAACACATTTCTACTGTACTACACTAAGGAAACTTAAAATAATAAATTAATAAAGGAAACATTATATAATTTTGGAACACTGCAGAGACCTAAATATTTATAGAGGCTGGTACTTAAAGGAAAATGTTCCTAACCTTTATGTACTGCAGCATGCTTTAGTACTGAAAGTGCAATTAAATAACAACATCAGTTTGTAAGAGCTAGATGCTTACAACAGTCCTAACACCTGAAAGTTATTATTTCTAGTTGTGTGGATTACAGCTAAAAGAGTTTCTTCCAAAGAAATTGTAAATATTCAGCTATATTAATCTATGAATAATAAAGATTCACTGTGGCTGGCCTCCAAAGTGGATTTATACCTACAGTAAGAAATGCTGAATCAGAATGCAAAAAAAGAGAGTTAGATATAGTAGTATAACCTCTTGCAGATAGCAACTGGAGTCACGTAGGATAGTATGCATTACAGTGGCAGAAGAACTGCATCATGTAATTTGTAGGTAGATAAAATGTTGTCAAGATACATAACACTGGCTACTAGACTAGTATGTCTCCATGAAGTATAATATCACATCACCCAATAAGTATTCTGAATATCTTAGCAGAAAATGGAGTTGTGTCACTATGCAACACAATAATACAGTGAAGTATTGAATACCAGCAGGTGGCATGGATATCAAAGTAGCACAATAGGAATGAGGGGTTGTAAGTAAAGAATCCTCAAATTATTCTGCAAATTGTACGTTAGCAGCATGTGAAATATATTGTTGTTTCAGTTTTTCCTTTAAAATGCTTATAAACATTCCTTCTAGGTATCCTCCCAGTCCTATAATATTGTGAAAGTATCACTTTTAACTTGTATAACTCTCTGTTTGCCTATATATTTGTTATACCATATAATTACCTTTGTTAATATGGTTGCCATTGATTGCTATACATTGAAGGATTTTACCTTTTTTGCTGATTGCGCAGCCATAATCAATCATTTGATTTCATGCTGTGCAAATATAAATGGCCTTTTATAGTGTCATTGCTGTGTGAAAAAATATTTTGCATGGCTAGATTTTAAGAGTAAGCTTTGATTGTAGGTTGAAATCTGCATGGCGAACTTCAGAGCTGCAGTAGCTGGTTGCTATAATGTACTAGAACTACCTCCATTATGTAGAGCTTTGGGAAACTTGGGAATTCACAATAATGTCAGGCTCACTGACTGATTAATACAGCCCTTTCCTGGTGGCATCAAAACTGATTTGCAAATTCCATCACATTATGTTGTCCAAAGTGGGGTCCTTATGGAAGGATAGCAGGGCCACAGCAGCTTTGTTTTTGCCAGCATTTCAAGCCTGAAAACACAGAGTGAAGGAGAATTTTCACATTTTTGTGGCTTGCTGGACAGTCAGGTACCAGTACCCAGTATGTACTATAAAAACTGAGCCCCCCCGACACTTAGTGGTACCCAGTATCAGTGTACCAATTCAATAAATTGGGTACAATTCCCAAAACTCAAGTGGAGTGAGGTGAATTATAGATTATCAATGCCCATATGAAGTGAATTACAGGATGTTAGGGGGTGAAATTCTGATTTAAACTAACATATTTTGGGATTACATAGCTATAGCCTGAATGAAGAGGTAAAAGTCAAAGGAGTGTGAATTCTCCAACGAGTCTAATATGCTGTATGGCAGTAAGGAAACCACATCAGTCTCTCACTTCTCAGGAAAGCAAAATCTAATATTTCTTTTATACTGAACCTGGGTATAACTCAATATTGTTAGAATATGGGTATTCCCAGTAAATGCACTATAGTACATTTAGGTAAAATAATGCCTGAAATATGGAGTCAGACATGTATGCACTCAGTTTCAGAGAAAGAGGGTTATTAGAAAGGAAAGATAAGCATAATATGTGTAGAAAATACAAAAATACAGAATGTTCTTTTCTCAAGGGAAAGATATAATCTTGCCAGCTATAGAATGTTCCTTAATGGTATGTTAGATTAAGACCAGGCCTGAAAACCAAGGTTAACAAGGCTAAGAAGGCATGTAAAGCATTACAGGGTTTTGGTATTATTAAATATACTTTAGATACAGTTGGGGAAGTCAGTCAGTTTGTTCATTTGACCTGACATTACAAGGACGGTTAAGCTACAATACAGACACGTGAGCCTGAGTACGAAGACAGGTCAAATAAAGACTATATCAGTTTATGTTGTTCAGGACAATCAGAATATGATGTGCAGTAACTTTGGATATATTTAGCAGTGCTGTTACTACTAACCATCATTCTAGCGTTTCTACAGACTGTTATTGTTTATCAGCACTGTTAATGAAAACAGTATTTGGATATTGTGAACATCTAGTAAAACCTTATTAAATGAACTACAGTATTTGGACAATTCATTCTGAAAGGTACAGAAGACTTGTTCCATAAAGGAGAGCTTGGCACCAGTTCAGCCTGAGTTTGGATAATTAACAAATAAAAAGTTTTGTTTCAGTCTCATTTCAGTTGTTTCCAGTTAAGTCTGGTATACTACAGCCTAATCAATTCTTTCAATGTTGAGCCACTGTAAATGGTGTGAAATAGTTAAAATAACTCCAAAACCCCATAGTAACCTGGCATCAACAATCAGACTATGTGTGTTCTACAAAAAATCTACAGAATAGCAATGTTTCATTCAACTACATGTGTTCTACAGAACAAACTACATAATGGCAGTGTTTCATTCCAGGCAACCCTATCAGCAACCTGTGTTTATTCTAAGCACTTCAGAACTTCAGCAGACACAGCTGTACAAAGTAACCCTTTCAAGTACAATTGTTAGTGTAGCAGCCAGCCTACATTCAAGGTTTTTTTAACAGTTTACACTGACTCTTTTTCCAGTTTATCAGTTTCATAATAGACTTTTCAGCAGCACACCAGCTTTTTTCCATAAATAAAGACTGTGAACTCTATACATAATTAGCCAGAAATGATGGCACTACAGTTTCTCATTACAGTGCAGAACTTTATGTAAGACAGCACTACTTCATGCAGAAAACGGACACAACAAACAACCTGTACATACAATAATTGCACCTGTTAAACAAAGTGCACAGCACCAGTGTTTACTTCAGAAAAAGTCTCAAAAAACTTCAGCAGACCAGCACTAAATCAAAAAACTTCAGCAACGTTCCTTTAGAACATAAAATACATTATCCAGTTAACAGCTATATTCACAAACTTTCAAGTTTCCAGTGTGACATCACACAGCCAAGAAGCAAGAAATAGCTTAAAAAGCTACAGGCAACAGGACACATTCTTCCAGAATCATAAAGTTATGTAAGCCTTTATATGCACTTTTTAATTAACAGCACAAAAATGATAAATTCATCAGTAAAAGTCATTTGCATGTCTGTTGTATAAGCATGTCAAGTAATACTTCTACAATTAGGACATTATTAAATCTTTGGTTTAAAGTTAAAAACTGGGTAAAGCAGTTTAAAAACTGCATTCCAGAAATGTTTTTTAAACGTTAAAGGTTATTAGTTCAGGAATGTTAAATATTTCTAAATGCAAAAGGGTTAAATCACAGAAGCAGGCTGTTAGTACAGTTTCAGACACAAGTTCTTGTGTAAATGCTTCAGCACATACAATTCAACATACATAGTTACATGTAATTCAAAATACATAATTATGTTGCAGTATTAAACATACAAATGTCAACACAGTCAACGTACATAACTTGCAGGCAATGTTTCAAGTTCACATTACTTCACCTAGTTTCTTATTTTTAGAAGCAAGTGCAAACATTGCACTGAGGGGAATAAGAGAAATCAGAGTGCAGATTTTGATAAAGTAAATTCCAGCATAACTAAAAAACAGACTTCAGCAAAAAGTAAAATTGCTACCATTTCAGAGCAAAATAAAGAAAGAATGCATTCCATAGCTATCTGTAAAGGGTGCGGCAGTCCAGCACCAAATCCGAGCATTAATCTGTCATTGTTTAAGGTTAAAAGAAACGACAATATTTCATTGTTTAGAGACAAATCAACTTCAGTTACACATAAATCTCTATTAGAGGACATAAATGCAGTTTTGTCAGGATTTAAAGAGCCAAAGATTACAACAGCTAACAGTTCAAAGTGTAACAGCTCTGTACTAGGTATGAACATGTCATTAGAGTTGTATGCTGCTTTTGACTTCAGAAACAAGATTTGTGCAAATGTACAGATTTTTAAAAAAATTGGTTATGACAGAAACATGCAGATTTATGGTTTAAAGATAAAATAGATTCCAGTTCAGTTGACACCGCTAAAGTGCTCAGAAAGACATTTTGGGTGTGTCCAGTTAGAAAAAAAGGCTAACCATATCTATGTCTTGCACGGTACATCAGAAATGATAGTCAAGTTAATTTGCAGAATAAAGCATTAACAAAATCCAACATCAAGAGAAAAAACCTTTAATAAAGAAGCAAAGCTTTTGGGTCCACACGCTTTCTCAATACTAAAACACATTACATCAGCAATTAAGACTTTAAATAGGAACACCAAATCCATCACATGACTACAGCCAGCCAAGCATGTGATAGAGCAACAATTAAAACATTAAAAAAGTTACTTAAAATAAATAAAAGTTGAAAATCAAAGTTTGTTCTGTTGTATTTTAACTAAAATAGGTTTTAGAGATACAGCACTGTTTAAACCGGGGGGGGGGGGGGGTGGTCAGCCATCAAACATGAAATCCACTCATATTCTTTAATTTCAAGCACATTGTTTAGGTCCCCTCCTCTAATGGATTTATATACTATATCTATTACCCTGAATGTAAATTTATGGGAAATATCAGTGCACAATATCTGCTTACATAATGCATTATTCTCATTTCCCCTATGTATGTCCGATTTGTGTTCTATAATGCACTCCTTCAATTTTCTAGTGGTTTTGCCCACATAAAATGAGGGGCATGACACACAGGTAGATAAATAGATCCCATTGACAGTAGTACAACTTGCTGTCAGCTTGAAATTATAGTTTACCTTAGTGATGGGATGTTCAAAAGTCTCACTTCCTTTACCTAATAGATCGGAACAGCATGTGCAGCTCATACAGCAAAATGTACATATTCTTGTAGCTACTAATGGGATTGACTTAACAGGAAAATCTTTATAGCATAATTTGTTTTTTTTAATTTTTCAAATCTCTGTATCTCTAAAACCTATTTTAGTTAAAATACAGCAGAACAAACTTTGATTTTCAACTTTTATTTATTTTAACTAACTTTTTAATGTTTTAATTGTTGCTCTATCACATGCTTGGCTGGCTGTAGTCATGTGATGGATTTTGTGTTCCTATTTAAAGTCTTAATTGTTGATGTAATGTGTTTTAGTATTGATTCTTTATTAAAGGTTTTTTCTCTTGACGGATTTTGTTGCTGCTATTTTCCTTCTTACAGCAAGAACTTTGTTGTTTCTTCAGAATAAAGCATTTACAGTTACAGATTTGGCAAATAATTTTTTTCTGTTATTGTTGGTTTAGCAGTCATTAGTTAAGAGCTTTGTATTAAAGTGTTGCAATATATAAACAATATCTTAATACAGAGACAAAAAAAATTAATGCAAAAAACAGTACACTATATATGACATTAAAGCCATAGGTTCAACTCATATGTTATAAAGAACAGACAAGTAAACTTATAAAATCAGATCAGTTTGCATCTGGTAATAAATGTGTTTATGTAATCAGTTTAAGACTGTATATATTTCATACAGAAATGGCAGTTTACCAAGCATATCAGATCAGAGTGCAGCCAGCTTTGCAAGCTGAATTAAAGACAGTACTGTGTGCCATAATGCAGTATGGCAAAGATCTATTTAATGCATTTACAATTTTACTATTTAACTAAGAAAATTGTAACAGTATTGATAAATTCTTGCAGCATTCAGTAGTACTGAAAAGTTAAATGATGTCAACTAAAGAAATAGTTATGGTGAGAGAGTGGGTGGAATTTCACTCACAGAACATTACATTAAAATCTGAGGGTTACAAGAGTAAATGCAAAAAGTTCCACAGTTAAAATTAATTTTATATAGGTGCAGAAATGCATAGTGTTACACTACTACTTCAGTTTCATTTGAGGTTATCATTTTGCTTACAGACTTGCAAAAGTTTATTAGCAGCAAATGTGTATTTCATCCTGAAAAATGTAAATAAAGTCAGTACAATAAGTACTGCTATCAGTTTATAATTGTTAAAGTTGCAAATGTTTATTTCATGCAGAAAAAATGTAAATAAGGTCAGGGCAATAAGCAGTGCTATCAGTTTATAATTGTTAAAGATGCAAATGTTATTTTAAGGACCTGATACTAAATGCAATCAAAAACTTTAGCCACCCAGCCTTGCACAAGAAATGAAAAGAAGAGGTTTAAAAGGACAAACTATAAAAAGGACACTTCAACATTAAAGTAGGCCTTATTTTACCTCATCAGTGACTGGGACAATGCAGAATAAAATTTGGCAAGAGCTGTGGTGCAGAAGTTGACTGTCTGATCCCGAGATTCAGCAAACTTCCATGCAAGAATATCTTATTCTTGCATGGAAGAGACCATTCCCATGCAGCATGGTAGTGCACCATGCATATTCATAAAGGCATGCTGCCGTGCTGTAAAACAGACATGGTTCTGTGTACAAGTGCAGGGGGTCTGTCTGAGAGCAGTGCTATCAAAATACACATGCTCCTGCACACTAGCATTGCCGTATGGCAATTTAAATTGAACGAGAATACTCTTAACACCTCCAACCCATCAGGGTAAGAAATCTGGACAAAGCCTTAAGGGGCAATTGTCCCTACAAAGCCAGAAAGTGGATAGAATAACAGGTTTAGCATAAGCATGAATATATAGCAGGGTACGAAGCACAAAACACACACCTCCCAACCTGCCAGAGTTAGGAATCTGGACAAAGCCATAAGGGACAATCGTCCCTACAAAGCCAGAAAGTTGATAGAATAACAGGTTCAGCATTACCATGGATATTCTGAAGGGTACAAAGTAAAAAACACAACAAATACATTTTTGTCCCATATGCAATAAAGTTTAAGTGCAGCTGCGTGGGTGTGCCCATTGCTTAGCTACGCTTAGCCCAGCTGAAATGGCAGTATAAGTTAAAAATCAATAAACATCCATCATAAGCGTAAGTGAAATAGTCTAGTAGTTAGCACATGCACCTTGCATGTAATCATTCATGGTTCGAGCGGTGAGCCTCACCAAAGCCATTTCCATTTTGTATGTGTAAACATTACAATTTTAATTTATCTGTATATTTATGTAGGATGTAACTTATATTTCTCAACCAAAGTAGTGTATTAGGCCCAGATGTGAGGTGTCAGTGTAATAAAGTAGTGGAACCCCCATATAAACACAAGTGCCCCATACAATATAGTCACACAAGAATAAATGTAATTACAGCACATTGGGGGATGTCAGGGAAGGTAAATAAATCTATATTATGTAATGAAGGATGAATCAATCCTATACAGGTGGTAGTCCAATAAAATCAAACATAAGCAATACTAAGCATTGCACAACTATGCTGACCGGGTATAAGCATTGGGTATGTATGAATACTAAGCAATGAGTACCCCAGCTAAGTGGAGTTGCTCATTGGAAAGCAATGCAGAACCTGACCCTTTAAGCACTACCAAACTTAGATAAGCAGGTTTGCCCATAGCTTAGCTTAGCTCAGCATTTTCAAAACCATCCAATTACGGCAAAGGGTGAGAAATTGGCCATATTTAAACCCTGCAGGTGGGAATGCAGCTCATAACTGGTTGTAGCTCTCCAATGTAGGCAGTATGGCAGGTGCTGGAGAGGCCATGCACTATCGGGTGCAGTGCTGGGGCATACAAGAGTCCAAGGTCATGGTAGGACTCCTGGTAAAAAACATGATGTGAGACTGCTGCAGGACTAGTACCAGGACTCCCAATATAAAGCAGAATCCTGGGAAAGTCTCACCCATGATCTCACCAATGCCACTGGTATCCCTCAGACTGGTGAGCAGGTCCGGCACCACTATGTTGACTTGAAACAGAGGAAGAGGGAGCTCTTGCAACAGTGGGTCCAAGAAGCAAGAGAGAGAGAGGGGAGATGTCCCAGCAGTGTGTAAGTATTCATAACAATAACTGTTTGCCAAAGTCCAGCATATCTATGTGATGGATAGGTATGCATAAATCTTTCTCTATTTTCATTACAGCTCCAGCTGAGCAGGCTGTGAACCAGGAGCCCATGCCAGTAGGTTGCAAAGGCTGTGTCATGAGGCTGGTGAGTAACAATCCTGCTTGTAGTAGTTATACCAAATAAATATAAAGGAGTAAAATGTCACCAGGCAGTATAAAAATGTGTATGGTTTGTACTGAATAAACCAGACAATATGACAGTAATAATCCCATATAGGTCATATTTAAATAAAATTGTAACTGCTTGGCAACAAAGTTCTAAATCCTGGATTGGTTGTGTTTACTCTAGTATTGTATGGCATGAAATGTTGCATTCACCAAGATCTGATATCTGAATAGTAATGTTGTGTCAACCACTGTTTCCACACTGTGCTACATAAAAATATGTCTAGAATGTCTGTATAAGAATGTTGTAATTACAAGGCTAGATTGTACAACCAAGAGAGACTTAGAAAGAAAACATTGAAGAAAGAAAAATTCTCAATAGCTCACTCTGACGATATGCAAATTGTTGTATTTTTAGCAGACACTGCCATGGTTTGAATCCCGGGAGTGGTAGCAAGCTGTATGCATAATTTTAGCTAGGATTTTGGGAATATGTGTAGAAACAGTCAGGTAGTGTTAACAAACATTCCCCCCACAGGTCTTCCAGGTAAGAGAACTGTAACTGCCTGGCAATAAAGGTCTAAATCCTGAACTGGTTGTGTTTACTCTGGTACTGTATGGCCTGACATGTTGTATTCACCAAGATCTGATATCTGAATACTAATGTTGTGTTAACCACTGTTTCCCACACTGTGTTACATAAAAAGTATGTCTAGGAATATCTGTATAAGAATGTTGTACTTACAAGTTCAGAATGCACAACCAAGAGAGACTTAGACAGAAAACACTAAAAGAAAAGACAGCAGTTTCTTAATAGCTCCCTCTGATGAAACACAAATTGTTGTATTTTTAACAGACGCAGCCATGGTTTGAATCCCGGGAGTGGTAGTAAGCTGTATCCATAATTTTAACTAGGATTTTGGGAATATGTGTAGAAACAGTCAGGTAGTGTTAAAAACATTCCCCCACATGTCTTCCAGGTAAGTGAAGTAGAAAGTAGCTATAAGACGGTTGAATCATACACTGTGTACACGCATACCTCTGGCTAAACCAAGGCCATAGTATATTGTAATAATACCTGTAGAGTAATGACTAGAGCAATGATCATTAAAGTTGTGAGTACTGCAAGGATATACAAGTTGTTAAGTGACATCTCTCTCTCCCCCCACCATATATGCAACCATAATCTAAACACACAAATCAATTAATATGTTTTGCACCAAACCTACTGTTGGCACATATGTCCTATTGTTCAAAAAATATTGAAATGTGTTTCTATTAATGGTCCATGTTGAAATGCTATCATTGGTGGCCTGTTGCTATCAATGTAACCTGCATGCCATTGTAATGGCCACTGTGGTTCCATATACGCATGTGTTCTGTTTGCTATGCAACTGTTCAAAATCTGTTGTTTTGGGTTAATGGGAATATCTATGCATGCTGTTATAACTAATCTTAGATTGTGTTGACTATTATTAACCCACATATGTTCTAAAACTGCAGCACCATAGCACATTTGGGAAGCCTGGTCCCAGCGGACCCACCTCTCCCACCTCATCTGGCCATGGATCCAGGCCCCAGCATGTCTGGGACCTACCCCAGGGCCCACTCGTCCGCTGGTGCTGCATCACCTTTAGGTAGAACCACCTCAGGGGATGGGGCTCGTCCCCCTGAGAATGGGCGTGGACAGGTTACTGTCACCCGAAGCCAGGTCTGGGGATTGGTGCATAGCGAGCGCCGAAATGAGTTTGGAGATCTGCTATGCCAGCTTGAGGGCTTCTTGGTGCAATTAAAGGGTTAGCCTGCACCTCCTCCACAGCCCCCAGCACAGCCACCTCCGCGGTCATGAAGGTGCAGTGGTGACTGGCCATGGGTGGGGACTTCAGTCCCACTGTTTCCATTTTGGGGCTCATGGGCTTCCGATTTCCAAACACCCCTCCCCATCCAAGGCATTTACCCATCACATGTTTCATATACCGCTCCTGTATGCTGTCTTGTCTATCTTCCTACCCAACCTATTTCCCCAAATATACCTACTATCCTTCCCCAACATCCCACTCTCACTTTAAAAAAAAAGACAATCTGTTCAGAAAAAAAAACTTTGCCCCATACATTGCTGTCCATTTCACACACGTGCCCAATGGACACATGTAATCTGCTCTAATTAGCTTCACAACACATTATTGTTGTCCTCACCACTCTCTCAGAGGTTTGAGTGTCCAAATATACCTCCAAATTCAGTATATATGCACAGCTGTTGCTGTAGAAGATATGGGCAGCTATGGACCTTCACTACACCCGTCCTGCACATCCGTATCTAATTTCCATATTGTCTTTCCCTCTGCATGCCCTCTTTTTCACCACTTTCCTATCACCCCTTTTTTCTTTTCTTTTAAAGAAAGTAACATGGGGGGAGCGGGATTAAGCACTTTTAAGCAGTAGAAAGTGGGATTAAGCCTGTTTGCATGGTGCTAAGGAATGCCAACACAGATTAAGCACTTTTAAAGCTGTCTGGAAGCATATTTAACTGGAAGTTAGCATTGCTTACTGGCATGCAAAGCCACGCAAACCCACTTAAAACTGACTTAATCACTCTGTATCCAAATGCCCTTGTTCTGCCCAGCAACAAAGTAACCAACCCTTGTAAGACATGAACTCAGGACCCTGCACACCATAGCCATAGCAATTTACCACTAAACCATCCACGCTGTAGATATGTCTCATGTTTTTACAAACATATCATGCAGCACAGTAATTCCACAGTAAGGAAAACATATTTATATATGTATATGTGCATATATATATATATATATATATATAATATATATATATATATATATATATATATATATATATATATATATATATATATATATATACTGCACAGTGGAATTCTAACTCTGGAAACTCACTCACTGGAAGTATTCATTAAAATAGGGAACAATGACATCTGTGCTGTAACAGAGACCTGGATAAAGACAGCAGGAAGCACCCATGCAGTACCAGCCTATAATTAATTCCACAACGTATGACTGAAGAGCGTGTACTGAAGCTTCAAAGGTGGTTGTATTTTCATATTCATAAAGGATGCACACACATCCAGATTGGTAGACCAACATTATGCATTACAGATCCTGCAGGCGTAGCTGACATTGGGTAAGACAGTGGTTCAGGTTGTAGCCTGCCATAGGTCCCCATACATGTCCCAAGACTGACACTCCATGTCCATAAACACCCTGGAGAATATTAGTGTCCAATCTAACACTATCATACTGGTTGACTTCAACTACCCACCATTAAGTGGGAAAGCTACTCATGTACCAATGCACATGCCCATCACATTAACCTGGCCCTTCCTAACATGGTCGACAGTTGCTCTACACCAGTAGTCAACACCTCACATGTTATATCTGAACATGAAGTAATCACCTTTGGAAATCCGCAGCCATCCTATCCCACTGCACAAGTAACCACCATGAAAAGCCTTTCCAAAGCTAACCATGGCCTCATAAAAGCAGAGGTGGCTAACCTCATGTCAGCCATGCAAATGGAGACTAGTTGCATGACAGCTGAATCAAACAACAAAGCACTGTGAACACTACACAAATGCATGGATACTGCCTTACTCAATACAACCAGGACCCCCACCTCCAAGAAAAGAAGGCTGATCTGGTGATCCCCTGCCATAAAGAAACAGTACAATAGAAGGAGGGAACCGATATGGAATAAGGTAAAGTCCCAAGCCAGGAAATAAACCCTTATTAGCCACAATTAATAGTTGAGATCCCTCATCAAATACTATAAAGTTAGCTGTGAGAACAGACTTGGAGCACATATTAATGACAACCACAATACCTCATACAGTTATGTAAAGAATCTCCATGGCAATACCAAGAATTGTTCTGAGCTACTAGACAATGGTACCTCCCAGACTGAGCCAACAAATAATGCCAATATACTGGCTGGCATCTTTTGTGCAAACAGTACCCCTCACTCCCCCCCAAGGGACCAATCACAATACCAGTACACCGCCAGACACCCAGTATTACTGCAGCACAGGTTACAACACCACTGTCCAAAGTGAAGAATACACCTCTATGAGACTGGAGAATATCCCTGGCTGTGTTCTACATGAACTACAGTGTGACCTGGCACCTTACTTGTGTGCCCTGTTCAAGCACAGCCTCACCTCAGACTTTGTCTCTACTGAATTGTGCACTGGTACAGTCACCCCTCCCCACAATTGAGGTGTAACTATAGACCCTGGGAAACACCATCCCAACTACCTGACAAGTCTGTTTTGCAAAGCTATGGAAAGCATCATCATGCACCTAATAAACAGGGATATGGGAATCTGCAGATTCAGGATCCCACACAGTTTACCTTTGTAAAGGTTAGGTCATAATTGTTCATTCAACCTGGTCAACCTCTTGCCGTCAGTCACTTGAGGTGTGGATGAAGGCAAGGTGACACATACAGCCTACATTAATCTGGCCAAAGACTTCGATAACATTCACCAGTCACTAAGCTCGGCATCAACCCCTATATCACTAGGTGGGAACAGAGGCACAAACACAGGGGTAGATTGAACATATTGCTGTCATACATTGAGACAGTTGCAGATGTCAGTGGGTTTGTTGTAACATCCTGTATAAGGAATATGACGGTGGTAATGCCAATAGATGTGAGTATTTACTGAATGCATTCCCCAGAGTCCACAACTGATTTACTAAGGACACCAACTGTCTGGTGAACACACAATATATGACAGACAGACATGAGGCCAGTCTGTGTTCAGCATGCCAGTGGAGAGGTATGTCAGAGACATATCACTGTGAGTCATGACATCACACACTAAATGCATGTCCACACAAACACTGTCAATCTATCAATCCACCACATGTATAACAGCACTGATGACATAGAATCTATTCACAAATCTGGGTATATGCCGCCCATGTCGGTTGGCTGTCTCCACATGTCCTGTCCTGTGATGTATTGCCACCCACTGTATGTAAATCTGTAGGCCATCACCTTTGTAATGCCCCTAACACAGGCAAGGAAATGGGGCAAGGCCCACATTAAGGAATATCCCATATGTCGGAACTACGAGCAGTGTCCAGGCCCACAGCACAATACAATGTGGACACATATGTAGTAGTATGGCCGTAGAAATACCTGACAACTGCACATCTGTACAGAGGACAGACAGAACGTAGATTGCCAACAGGTTATGTATTAGGATGAATGTATTGAAAGATACACATCTGAAACTGAAAGGTATGCCATTACTACATGATAGCAGTCCTCAATGACATTTCCAAAGAACATAATAGTCTACAGTTAATATTAATAAATCAGATCAATATCCAATAGGAGATACATATAAACATACAGCTCAAACAACTAGAACAAGATACTCAGTATTCAGAATCCAGCTTTGCATGCAGGGGTGTATGGTTCCAGTACTACAATCTTCAATCTACTCTTACTTGAAAAAGCACTGTTAAAAGTAATAACATAATGATACCGTATGTGTTAAACTATTTCTGTCAACCAGTGCACTGCAGCTGGTGTAACATGCAAGTGTGACTGCATATAACTCGGGATACTACCCATGTATGAAACAAATCCAAAGAGAAAAGATTGTGGTACTACCTATGTATATTCAGGTGTCCCATACAGTATGCTCGCACCCCTTGCTACTGTAATGACAGCACATAAAAGCATATTATGAGTAGGGAATTAGGGACACTTATTAAAGATGTCATTACCCTGCTATTCTATCAGACTGGAATGTGATCAGTGGTTACCAAGGCTAAGCTATGCTTAGCAGGTGTAACCATTGCTTAAATGTAAATGCTAAGCAGATTTGCACACTGGTAAGCAAAGACTACATGGTGTAAGCTCCTATTCGTTTAACCGTACATTAGCACCACTTACCGTTGGGCATACCCATGTAAACACATTCAAAGCTGGTCAAAACTGCCATAACCACTCTGTATCCAACAGTTCCTGTCCTGCCTATTAACAAAATGAACAGCCCTTGCAGGTCTTGAACCGAGGACCTTACACAACGTAGCCTATGCAATTTACTAGTAAGCCACCTCAGCTGCATTGCTTGTGGATGTTTTCTCAAACATACCCTTCTTTATAGCCAGTTTAGAATAGGGAAGAGACAAGTGTACAATTAGGAAGGATTGGTATCTATAAATATATATATATCTGAATAGAAACATACATAGAGAGAGAGTGAGATATGTAGGGAGATCCATATATGTGTACAAAAATATATAGATATATTACCAATAAATACTGAGGTGTGCATATATATATATGGGTTCATGTCAAACCCACGACACGTTGAAATATCGAAAGTCAGTACACCGACACGAAACCATCGACATTTCAAAACATCGACAGTACAGGTATACGAAAGGACAGCGCTAACATGGGTCCTGCAAGGGGGAAGTAAAGGATATGATATGATACTGTACCCATACTACTTCCCCCTTGCAGGACCCATGTTAGCGCTGTCCTTTCGTATACCTGTACTGTCGATGTTTTGAAATGTCGATGGTTTCGTGGTCGTACTGACTTTCTCATATTTCAACGTGTCGTCGGTTTGACATGAACCTATATATATATATATATATATATATATATATATATATGTGTGTGTGTGTGTGTGTGTGTGTGTGTGTGTGTATGTAATGTATACAAATATATATATATATATATATATATATATATATATATATATGTGTATATATATGAGTGCCTTCTGTATGGAGTCTGCATGTCCTCCCCACAGTTGGGTGGTCGCTCGAAAGACATGCATAAATGGGCATGCCTTAGTTGAAGGTTGAACGTTGAACTGGCACCTTGGCGTTCATGAAACTATACTGCCAATCATTAGCAGACGAAAGTTCCGCTGTGGTGACCCCTAACCGGCCGGGAAAAGCCGAAAGAGACAACAATATATATATATATATATATATATATATATATATATATATATATATATATATATATGTGTGTGTGTGTGTGTGTGTGTGTGTGTGTGTGTGTGTGTGTGTGTGTGTGTGTGTGTGTGTGTGTGTGTATATATATATATATATATATATATATATATATATATATATATATATATATATATATATATATATATATATATATATATATATATATATATGTATATGGGTTCACTACACATTACCGAAAACCCACAATACTGACGCCCATAAAGCCAAGACCAAATACCTGAAAGACTTCCGTAGTGGACCCATATATATATATATATATATATATATATATATATATATATATATATATATATATATATGTATGTATGTGCATACATGTCCCAAAGTGCCCATACAAACATATGCTGCTGATAGACCACCCACAACTGGGGCAGCATGCACAGTTGGATACAAAAGCAGGCATGGCACTCACATCTGCCCCCCCTCACACAGTCCAAATAAATGAGTGAACAGTACACTGCTACAAAATCATGATAGGCCATACACAATGGCCAGACATACAACAATCTCTTTGGAAAACAAATAACATGTCTGAACTTAGCAAAGAGAAAATGCAACCAGTCAATAATTCACAAATGTTTATTATACTCTGATGTCTTGGCCACAGACTTTAAGGAGTAAACCTCACCAGAAATACATGCCTTATTCTGAAGAAGCAACTAACACCTGATGACGTAATTGAATACACAACCTTCAATTACACTCATCATTTAAGCCCCTACAGATAAAGTTGTACCCATGGTGTGATTTATTCAAATGTACAGCCATATAACTGACATATTTCTTATCAGTAATACATCTGGCACATTCTGATAGCCTAGTTTTAAAACATGTGTTACTGTCCCCACATAAAATATGTTACAAGGACATCTACGAGCATTCTCTATGCACCTCTTGAATGTACAGACTTCAACATGTTTCCCAGCCATTCCCCTCAGCAGGAATTACAGCACTAAATAATGATAGACCAGTATACCTATCCACCTACTACTGTATGACATCTGGGCAAATCCTGACATAATTGGAGGACAGAAGCCCAAATACATGGCCATACATGAAATATTGCTGTTATACACTGAGAAAGTTGCTGGTGTTACAGGGTTTGTAGTAACATATCTTTGCTGAGGGATATAAGGTCAGAAAAACAAATGGATGTTACCCTCTACATAATGCAATCACCAGCATATGCTACTGATCTGCCAAGGACAACACCTGTCTGGGAAATGGCCCGTACATAACAGGCTAACTTGTGGCCATTATGTGGATAGCCCTACAAGAGAACGATGCATAGACAAAACTTTGCCAGACTGAAACCCATGCAGAAGTAGCATGTGCAGACAAACCTTGTTAAACTAGCAGTATTCCAAACATATAACAGCAATACTCACATTCTGCTCATAAGTCTTGCATGTTCCCCACCATTTAGTTGGCTTGTCTCCACAAGTCTTGTTGTAAGAGGTAGTAGCCAACACAACTCCAGGATGTCTTACTTACAAGTAAGGGAAAGGGCCAAACCACATGTGGAGTACTCATTTATAAGACTGTGTTGCCATGACATTGGCTATTGAAAGAACTACACAGCTGCTCTGCATGCAATTAGCAAATGGGGAACCCCAATACGTGCACAGGCCATCACCTGGTCATGATCATCACCTACAAAAGCCATGCTGCCACCTATTCAAACCTGCTCTATACCTGTAGTGCACAGGGAGAGAGAGAAAAAAATAAATGAGACACAAAGTGGAAAAGAGAAGAAAGAAAGAAGGTAAATGGAACATGTAAGCCAGTAAATGAATGTAGTACTTGGTCTGTAATAATTGCAAATATGATTTGGAGGAATATATGTCCCAACAAAACATGCTGTACTAATGTCCTGCTAAACAGCTGCTATGGTCATATAATCTGTCCCTCTCTGCAGTGGGAGATATCACAGACATACCTCTCAACTGTACAGATCCTCACAGAATATCCACATTTTACCATCATGTATTTTTGTCTTTTCCTCCTGAGATCTGTACTTTACTGGCAAATAGCTTAGGATTGAAGTCATCAGGTAATGACAAACACTTGAGTTTAAGACTCCACATCCTTAAGAATACTCACTGTAATGCTAAATGTATCATTCTACAAACTTCCTATGTTTGTAACAGGTATGTTTAAAGTCTGTTCCTATTTATACCCCCCATCATTTTAGGCATTGTCCAGATGTGATGCTCTGAGAGGTGATGAGGTGAGATCACAGCTCAGGAACCTGGCTCACCTATGAAAGGACAGCTCATATATGACAACCGCAGGGGTGTCTGTCAAACAGTTTTGACTGTGCCACTTCTAGGCCAGTTAATGGTATGTTTTCCATATCCATGTTACCTGTGATTACGAGTATGATGCATGTTTGCCTTGTAAAGCTAAGACACATATAGAGGGCATGTGAAAAGTAGACATGTGTATTGAACTGCATGTGATATATTGACTTAATAACATTCAACTCTACAGTGCTCTGCTGGACAATAGTCACATTTGTGACTGATATCTGTAGTCACATAGACATATACCTGTGTTATGTCGGCCAAACCACTGGCAGGTCTGTGAGCAATGCCATTGTAACATAATAGCCTACTTATGACTGTTGGACATATTCCAGGTTATCACAATGATGTCAAACCCTACTGCGCAATCAACATACTAATGTATGGTGCAGCTATATTAATACAGTATCAATAGTGATGTCTCTTTGACACCCATTTATGTGAGCCATTGTCCAGACATATTGCTGTAACAGGTTGAGAAGTTTGATTGAGCAGCAAGAATGTAAATACAGTGTGCCATACTTACATTCAACAGAAATGTATAACATGTATCCCCTGAGCACATGTATGTATACATATGTTCAGCTAGAAGGCACAAAACTAATCACATGGGTTTCAAGCAGTCAGGTAAATAGGTTGTGCATGTTGCACATGTGTGTTATATCAGGGTCAGTGCATACAACAGACATATATGTGTACAACTACTGGTGTTTGCATTCCCTGACACTGATGCGGGTACTGGAGTAGGCATGATTATCAGGTATTACTCAGAGAAGTGTCCACCCATGTTATGACCCTCTGTCCATGCCTACCACTACCAGCTATATCAACACCTATATACAGTGGATATCACAAGTGCACACACCCCTGTTGGAATGCCAGGTTTGTGTGCTGTATGACAATCAGACCACAGTAGTTAATTTCATAATGTTTCTCATCTTGAATGTAACCCCTAACCTGTTCAATTCCATTGCAATACAATCAAAGGTGTTTCTAGGAAGGTGAACAACTATTGCCAAGTGAATATGTGCCATGATGTTAGAGTCCAGACCCAGACGGATGAATGCTGTAACCATCTCAAGAGGTGCATACACAAGTTTAAACGTGTACACACTCATTCAAGTGGTGTATTGTACTGAGTATTATTTCCATATGTTTTCACAGACCAAATTGTTATGTTTTCAATTGAATTGTACAGCCTATAGATCACACTACAGGTGGGAATTGTTATGAAATGAGTAATTGTGGTGTCATGTTCCAATTGCACAAATACCAGACAGTGTATTAGGGGTGTGTACCCCTTATATCCACTGTAGCTATATGGACACAGCAGTACCTGACCTGTATATCCAGCCTCCACCAAGGTAGAGTAATCCCCTTTGGTGGACAGCAGCAATATAAAAAACACATAATAGGTTGCTACATTGGCTGTACAGGGACACATAGGTGCAGTCAACTACTTTGAAGCAAGTCCACCTATATCTGAGCAAGCAGGTATGTTCACAGGTGATGTCCTGTAAGGCTGACTATGACTATGAATCAGACATATCCACACCACCAGGGACAATTGTAACCATGTCTCCACATATGTTTTATTTCTCAGATGAAACAACACAATTCACCCTGTACTGGGGGTAAAGAACACCTCATACACACATGCCATGGATATAGACAACCTGCATCACACAGGTTAGGTGGGAATATTGCCACCCTGTCCACCCCAGTCATACATGGAGATATGCACATCAACCACACCCCTCCCCACAACAGTGGTGAGCATGTGCATATTGCCTACTGATGGCAACAACAGCATATCTCTATGGGGCATAATAACATCAGTGTCTGCCTCCGCATGTGCTCAGAGCTCCATCACACACCACAGTCAAACACAGACCTGCCACCATCCACACACCATCCACATGGAAGATGATCACTGTCAACCCTCTACACAAAAATGAATGGAGGATAGAGGATTATGCAATCAAGTGCCCAACATTGGGGGGATTAAGATACCTCAGGGACAGGCATGTAATGCAAGCTGCTATATCCATGATAGCTTGGAGGTTTTCGGTATAGTCTGGATTATTTGCAAGTAATATCCGCTGTTGATGTGCATTTTGACAACCATATGAAGTCCTGTGACCTTTTCCTGTTTATGTCCTCCAGACAACATGCAGAATGCTCACCTACCATCATTCTCTGCTGGGGAAACAAACATCATCACCCAGTATGTGATTGGACATTATGCCCTGTCATGTGGACGGTGAGCAGAAGATGTGCAGGAGAGGACTGCCCTGTAGAACAGTGTGGTCCACAGGGCAAATGATGCCAGCCTGCACAGCAGAACTTGTGTGCATGTGCAGCGTCAGACCACCGACCTCAAATGCCATGCCCATCAATGGGCTGTTGCTGTAGTAAGGGACCGTCTAGACACAGGTGGGGGCCCAGACATCCAGCCCCCACTGACACCTGCTGAGGAGCTCCTCTCCACACTTGGGCCACATGCCAAACACATAAGCCATGATGCTGAGGGAAGCATTGTGGAGATGGGTTGCACACACACACACACGCACACATGCACACACGCACACACACACACACACACACACACACACACACACACACACACACACACACACACACACACACACACAGACACTGGATGAGGATTGTGCAGGTAAGGACCCAGTGGGGATTAGTACAGTAATGTATCAGACATACATGCATCTGTATTGTATCTACATGCATGTGTCAGGTCCAATTGCAGTTGTGGATGGGGTTTTCTAATGCATAGAGGTGCACATCTATGGTAAGGACAGGACATTGTGTATTATTGGAGTTAGTACTGTAGATGTGCAGACATGCTGCACCCATCCTATACCAAGGCCACATGTGTGTCTGCTGACAATAACTCCCTCTCACAACTACCTAGGACCCTCTGGTCTGCATATCAGACAGCAGCCTGAAGCTGGTGGGTATTACATTGTTCTGTTGTTGCCTGGCAATACCCCAGGCATGTGAAGCGCATGCAATTTACCATGCACACAACCATCAGTAATAGCTATATTGCTTTATGTAATAGCTATATTGCTTGTGCATGTTCCCATGTGTTGGGGTTAACTGTATTGCATCACAGTGGTCACCACTGGGGCCTATCTGATGTGAATTCAACTTTCCTGTAGCATAGCTCACAGCTTGTCAGTGCCAAGACGTCTAGACAGAGGCCAGAAAATTTTGCTGGACAAACGTCCTAAGGTAAGGTCATGCATGACACATTACTGGTATACAGTGGATATAAATTGTGTACACACCCGTCTTAAGATGCAAGATGTTCCTGTTACATACTGATTAGGACCACAATATGTCAATCCACACCTCTTCCAGCCTTTAATGCAACCCATAACAGGTACAGTTCACTTGTAAAACCAAGCATTTGTACTCATGAATTACATCTACAAGGCAGGCCACATATAAGGGTGGCAGATGTCCTATCAGCATGATGTTTCAGTCATGTATGATACCTCATGCTGCCATATGTGTCAGTACACTCACTGTGGCCTATTTGGCTATAATATCACATAGGTGAGCATTGTTAAGGCACACAGACCACTTCCAACCATGTATAGGTTTCAAAATGATGGAAATTCCAGACACATCTGTACAGATTACTGTACAATGGTTTAACCTGCTGCATGTGAGGCAGATACTGTTACCACACTATATAAAGTAATGGCAGTGGGAGGTGGTCACCAGCTGTGTATGGTATACACATCAAAATGGTATAAGCCACACATGATATGATCCTCACACACACACAAACAGTTGCCAGTATTAGAACTCCTGCCTATCTAGGTATTCCTACTGTAGTACTATGCAGTTATCAGACATGTCACAGAGCTTATACATTTCCAACTCAACCAAAGGCACTTCTGAGGTAGATACCATCAACAAGTCTATTAAATTGGAGTGAAGGGACGTGTAAAGGGTAGTACACGGGTCAAAAATGGTATGAGCCAGGCAGTATATGATTCACATGCACACCTGCCAATATTGGGATTTGAACCCCTGCCTAGCTATGTAGTCTACCACAGTGTAATGCAGTTACTGTGTGTGCTATAAAGCTTACTCAGTTTTCACATGGCCAAAGCTGCTGATAACTGCACAGCTGTAGTAAAGTATTACAGGTGGCAGACAGTCTGCCTTCTGTTCTACCCGTTCATCATGCTAGTTCTTTCTGTCTTGCACTTCAACTAACATTATGGCTTGACACTTCACTAGTTATTGTATCATTATGTGTGGCACACCTGTGAGCCATCAGCAGTACTCATTCATCACAGATGTCACCCCAGTACTTACTAGTTATGTCCACCCCTCCTAGCATGTTTGAAGGGCGGTTATCTGTGCTTTCACCCATTGACCTAGTGCACATGTACATTCTGGGGTACTGTTGCAACTGCCACATGTACACAGACAACCCTCCTCTCTAAACTGCAAACACTCAGACCTGTGAGGGTTACCCATATATCACCCAATGTGGACATATGCACTCTCCAGCAAAGAATGGACTAGCAGGTCAAGAGGAAAAGATCAATACCTGCACCACCCCATGTGGAACATGTAGTTCACCATGACACCCACTTTGACAGCCATGACATACAGTGAAAAGCCACACATCCACCTTCCCAGATGCACTCAATGGACATCTACCCAAACAGCACAGACCAGCAAGTCAGACACCCACTCAGACACCGCGGCATGGCACATGCCAAAGGACACATATTTAACCTACACAGCGTGCCCCCATCCTAAGCCCCTAAGGCTAACCACCTTGCACAATACAGTGATCATGGGTAACTCAATACTGAGACACACACATCCCACTCACTAGGTTGAATATGGAGCAGGTAACAGCCAAATATTCAACCTAGTGAGTGGGATGTGTGTGTCTCAGTATTGAGTTACCCATGATCACTGTATTGTGCAAGGTGGTTAGCCTTAGGGGCTTAGGATGGGGGCACGCTGTGTAGGTTAAATATGTGTCCTTTGGCATGTGCCATGCCGTGGTGTCTGAGTGGGTGTCTGACTTGCTGGTCTGTGCTGTTTGGGTAGATGTCCATTGAGTGCATCTGGGAAGGTGGATGTGTGGCTTTTCACTGTATGTCATGGCTGTCAAAGTGGGTGTCATGGTGAACTACATGTTCCACATGGTGCGGTGCAGGTGTTGATCTTTTCACTCCACAACAACCACAAGAATCACTCCATATCCATGTATGTGTGAATGAATTGGAACACACCTCCCTGGACTACATGACAGGAGACATGCTTGGAACTCTCTGATTATGCAGTTCAGGAAGGTGTGACAGTAGCCCTGGGCAGTGTATCGCTGCCACTCAGAATGATGCTGCGGTACTATCAACAGATGATTGACTGCAACATTGGCTCATGTGTTATATGTCATTCTTATGGGATCCAGGACATCTCTGCTTGGAAGGCATATCTGCCAGAACCCAATGACTTGCCATGGATGTCCTACATCTGTCACTGCTGAGTTGCCAGTTACTGGCTGTATGTCTTGTCACCCCTATGGTGCCTTATTAAGCAGTATTCCTAATGTTATTACCACCATAACAGCTACACATGTATGCAATCTGAGGGTCATGCTGCTAAACAGTGGACATCTAACTCATAGCAGTTGTTGGAGTGGAGGACACATGTCTGTTGTAATGGAGAGGTGGTTCACAGCAGCAGACAGCAGACCTGCAGTATCAGGCTATGACACATTCCACAGCTGTCATCCCCCAAACATGAACCATACCACACCTCCACAGGTGGTGTTATCTCCATATTCATTAAGGATAGGAACACATCCAGACTAACATCTCATCATAATGCATTGGAGATACTTCTGGTGCAACTACCTTGGGGTAATGGTGCTATCCAGACCATAGCCTGCTATGGGTCCACATCTATGACCCTAGACTGTCAATGCACATTCCTCAACACCCTGCCATCTCTGATGGTCCAGTGCAAGACTGACATAGTACGAGTCTTCAACTACCCCTCCATCACCTGGGGAATGTAACCAACTGCCAGTACAGTGGCCCAACACTTCTGGGATTCATCATTTCAATTGGCCTAGACCAGCTCATACTGACCCCTGGTAGAGGATGCAACAACTTTGATCTGTGTTGACCACATAAATATGGGACCATTGCACATCCCCAGATGTCAAACACTGCATGGTGAGATTCACACAGGCTGTAATCAACATGGAAATCAACATGTTCAGCCACATGCCCCACAAAGATAACCACCTGGCAAAAACACTCCAAGGCTGACTTTGCAGCCATGAAAACAGGGGTGGATGTCTTCACTGCACCCATGGCAATGGGATGTAGCTGCATGACTGTGGAATCATACACATAGGCACTGTACAAACAGGTACATGAATGCATGGTACTAGCCAGAGCCAACAGAACCCAGACACTGTCCTCCAAACACTGGGAGACACTGTGATGGTCCCCTGCCATTACTGAAGTGTACATCAGAAAGAGGACACTGTTGCAGGGAAAGGTGGTGGCCCATGACTGTTGAACTCCCTTATTAGCCTTAAACACAACTTTGGATCCCTCATGGAGTCTCCAACAGACATCTATGGCAGCAGAGATGCAGCAGACACTGATGACAGTCACAACAGCCTTGATAGTTACATCAACAACCTCCACAGCATTAAACACAAGTGCTGTGAGTTACTGCACAAAGCTAATACCTGTCCTGAGATAACAGATATTGGCAACAGTCTTGGCAACATATTCAGTGACAGCTTTACTCCTCTCGCCCCTCACAAGTGAAATACTGAGTGAATGTGTTCTCACATGCTGTATCCCATTTCTATTCTAGGCATCTGTGTGTTACCAGGATGTGGCCCTGCAGCAAGGCCACAGGGTATGGCAGCGTGGTGACACATCCATCATGTCATAGGCAGAGTACAGTATGTGCATGGTAATTTCCTGTCTGTAACACAGTGTTTGCATATGCCTCACAGATTATAGGGCTGAGGGTTGTACATAGGTACATGTTGATGTACAAAATCTGTTGTAGAATGGAGAATGGTACATGTTCTGGTTTGGACTCACCTCCGATTGCTAATGACCACAGCCACAGGGGATATTCATCAACCAAACACATTGGGATTACTGTTACACACACACACACACACACACACACACACACACACACAAACACACACACACACACACACACACACACACACTTGCCAGTACTGAGATCCATAGGTTCATTGCTTCAAAGGTGTGTAGTATGTGAATGGGCCTGAAGGCTCTACAAAGGTAGTCCAAGGGAATACCTTGGCATTAGGCCACATGACAATAGTCCCTAGTGTGGCTCAGGAGTATAGTCACTGCAGTGATCCCCGGGGTCGGTATTGCATTCCCCATCCACTCATCCAGGTTTCTATTGTGAGTGACCAGTGATGTGCACTGCTTCCCATGTATGCAATCTATATTCCATAACATGGACAGTGTGTGTTGTGCACATATCCCACATGCATGTTCTTTGACATGTGGAAGTGTGCTTGTGGTCTCTGGGGCATGTTGTGTGGACAGACTGGTATCTTCTGATGTAGCATTCCTGACCTCATTTGGTGAGACCTGGCTATGTAACTGAGGTAGTGAATGCACCTACATTGACAATATGCTATGGATATTCAGTGGAGTTAGTAGCGTCTGCCCATACAGGACATGTGTATAAGGCATGGTATTCCCTTTGTGGGGTACATTTGCAGACTCTACAGTTGTTGCAGGCATCCAGTGGGGAACATGGCAAAAGGGCCACTGTACACATTGATTGGGCTACTGAGCAATGGAACAGGGTGCCATGTCTTTTTACTTGCAGGATAACACACACTCAGTCAGATGTAACACATCAAAGTACTTTCTGATGTCAGCGGCACTGTTGTGGTCAACAGGCAAATAGTCCATTGCAATCACACCGTGGGTACTATCTGTGAGGCAATATGCAGGGGAACTACCAATATAGTGGTTGTTGCCCATATGATACGTGGGTGGAGAGTGGTCTTTGATTAATAGAAGGGTTGCCTATACTGCTCACTAATTCATAGTGACACATTTAGGGCTGTGGATTGTCTACACCAACCTCTCCAGTGTTTGACAACTGTTGACCTTGTAATGTGGACATTGTGACATATACTAGGTCCTCAACATAATAATTTAGCAACCCCCCCAATGGATCCTGTTCTTACATAATCACACTGACCCCCACACAGGATAGTGATGCCATACACACACACACACACACACACACACACACACACACACACACACACACACACACACACACACACACCACACACACAGACACACACACACACACACACACACACACACACACACACACACACACACACACACACACACACACACACACACACACACACACACACACGCACACACACACCTCTACCTAGCTATGTATTGCTACTGCAGTGTACCGCATTTATCTCATGTGCCACAGAACTTATAGGATGGATGTTGTCCCACGATACTTCTAAGGTGAGGAACATCACCAGCCCTTGTAAATACTGACATTGGGTGATGTAGTGGGTGAGAGATTTCATAAAACATTTTACCCTACACACACATTTACATTTGACAGGTGTGAGGTTCAAACCTCTATCTAACTATCTTTTTGGACCACTATGGTTATGCATTTACCACATGCATCACTGATCTTACATGGTTTATGGTTGCCAACAGGTACTTCTAAGGTGGATGATATCTGCAGGACTGCTAAAGTCAGGCACTGAGGTGTGTACTGGGTGTAAATGAGGCCAAAATCTTTGAGGTACGGACATACATATGTAGACATATGTACACACATAAACACTTGCCAGGGATGCAATTTCAAACCCATACCTATGTAGTTATTGCTACTACAGTGTACTGCATTCTTCGCATGTGCCACGGAGGTTATAGGATAGATGTTGTCCAAAAGGTACTTCTAAGGTGAGGAACACCACCAGCCCTTGTAAATACCGACATTGGGTGATGTAGTGGGTGAGAGATTCCATAAAAATTTTACCCTACACACACACATTTACATTTGCCAGGGGTGAGGTTCAAACCTCTATCTATCTTTTCAGACCATTATGGTCACGCATTTAACATATGTACCACTGACCTTACATGGCTTAGGGTTGCCAACAGGTAATTCTAAGGTGGATGATATCTGCAGGACTGCTAAAATCAGACACTGAGATGTGTACTGGGTGTAAATGGGGCCAAAATCTTGAGGTACACACACATATGTACACACACAAACTCTTGCCAGGGATGAGATTCAAACCCATACCTATGTAGTTATTGTTACGACATTGTTCCACATTTATCATGTGTGGCATGGAGCTTGCATGTTGGAGAGCTGTACAAAGGTATCTGTGAAGGAGAGTGACATCAGCAGTAGTGCTAAAGGAGGGGTAAGGGAAGTGTAGTAAGTGTGAATGACCACAAAATCATGTCTTTACAAGGATACACACAGTCTCTCACACAAACACTAACATTTACACAGTTGCCAGGATCAGGAATGGAACTCCTACCTAACTAGTTTGCTACAGTATAGTATTACACAGTTATCATAAGTGCCATAGAGCTTATAGACTGAGAAGCTGTCCAAAGGTATCGTTCAAGGTGAGTGACATCAGCTGCAGTACTGAAGGAGGGATAAGGGAGATTTAGTGAGTATGAATGCCTCAGCCACATTCATCTAGAAACACACACACACACACACACACACACACACACACACACACACACACACACACACACACACACACACACACACACACACACACACACACACACACACACACACAACTTTACATTGGACAGGACTGAAATTACAACTGCTACATGGATATCTATTTGTACTGTAGTGTTACACAGTTATTCCAAGCACCACTGACACTATAGGGCTGAGGGCTAACCAAAGGTATTTCTACAGTGAATGACTTCAGCACATCATTTGATATAGGCCAATGGGATGTGTAGTGGGTGGGACAGGCCACATAATGGGATTCTCTCTGTCACTGTCTGTCTTTCTCTTCCCCATGTCTCTGTGTGTGTATGTTTAACATATTATATTATGTTGGCCTTAGATATGTGTGTGTGTATGCCTATCCAATGTGTGTGTGAAGTGTCAATGGTGTACAGTTTGGTGTGTGTGCACAGACAGCTATGAATAATCAATAACTGTTGTCCATTGTGTTGTCAGACACGGGCTTCATTTCTTTAAGTGTAGCAGCATGCCCCGTATGACCTTCTATATTGAGTGTGTGCATCCATTACAGGGAGGTTTGGACTCCAGTTCAGGGTTTTGTGTACTAGAGCTACACCTAGCAAACTGTTTCTGCAGGATATCTGTAGATTGGTTGCCAATATAGAGACAAAATGGGCTTAACATACAGGGGATACTGTAACTATTGCTGGCTGTGCTGTTTGTGTGACATGCTTGGTCATAGCATAGATATTCTGACATATGTACTGTTTTACAGTGTGATGTGTCATGTCATCAACTACTGACAGTAACCATTCTTTGCTCATAGTTATTTACTGGGAAATACCAGATGAATGAAGCTGAGACCAATATTCTGAGGCATATAGACTACACATTCTGGCACACACATGCCATTGTGGAAGGGTAGCTTCAGACAATAGACTGCTGGTTCTGTGTAAATGGTGCAGGACCTTGTTAGTATGCTGGCTAGCCTTCTGCTTTTCTCAACTTCAAGGTATGGCCATATCCTGCTGGGGGCATACCTCTCAGCTGTACAGATACACCCAGGTTATCTAGAGGCAGGACTCATATATCTGGTCAGTTTACCTTCACATTGTGGTTTACAAGCAGTTTTGTGGCTATTCATTCATGAGTTTGCAGTCAGGAGTAGTATGGGCAGATATTAGAGTTTCACACTTCACATACTCCATGACATCCATGCTTCTACACCCCACTCTGTTATTCTCTCCTCCTCCTAACATTATGTAAGCAATATCTCAGAGGTATCCCTATAGTTGGGCCTTTATCTCAGTAGCATTTATGGCCTGATTCACAGCCCTTGCAGTAGGACATGGGGAGGCATGCTACTGGCATTTGTCAATATGGCCTTGCATTTGTTTTCTGTTTACTGTTAGGTTGTTAGTTGGGACCCCCTGACATTCCATACATTGGCACTCTAGGTGAGGCATGGGCCTTTGCCAGAGAACTGTAGGCAATTTGAGAGTGCTGCAGGCCATCTGTTACTGCATTTCTACATGGGATTGTGGGGGGGGGGGTGCACACCCGCAGACTTTAACATTTGAAATGACTGTACTGGTATTTCGGTTAATCTGTTGGCTTCCATTTCATATTGTATTGTGACCTAACATGCAGACAGGAGGCATATCAGTAGAGTACACATGTTAGATCTTAATGGCATATATTTCACTTTCAGACTTCTTACTCTTCAGAACTGGAATGCAACTGCCAGACCTGTTGTAGTATGTCTGTGTAGGTCTGGTGAGCGGCTGTTCACCATTGCCATCATTTGGGGGCCTTAGCCCAACCTTTCTTCATGGTCATCTACACCTGTCCTGCTTTATAAGGTTGGTGGTGGATATGTGACCCTCACTGACATCCATGTGTGTGGCCTATTGACACCCATAGTTCTTTGGGACATCACATGTACTGGAGTGGGGGATGTCACCTTGTGTAGTGCTGCCTAGTATGCTGACACCAGTATTCGTTATGAATTTCCTGCTGTATCATCTAGCTATCTGCTGCTATCCCATTCAACCACCCAATTCCCTTGCATTCTTGCATCCATATCATGCATACAAGTATGAGAACATACTACTCCATTCAGTAATTAATATAAAAAGTGACTTACCTTGTTGCTGGGCCAATACTGAGGACAGTGCTGGAGGGCTGACTATGTTGGATGCACATAGTACACTCCCTGTACATGATAAAGCTCAGGTAGTGTCATATTTGGAATCCCTTTTACTGTCAAAGGTGTGGAATGAGTTATAGCCTGGTAGTGCAGGGGTGCTTTCTGCTGCCTTGAACCAGGTCTCTGTTACAGTACAAATGTTGATGTTCTCCATTTTAAGGAGTGCTTCGAGCAAGTATATTTTGAGATTTAATCACTTCTAGCATTGAGCAGCATGACTCTCAGATTGCATTTGTTTGTAAATGCTATGGTGATAATTTGGTCTTTGGAACACTGCATAAAAAAGGCACTATAGGGGTGGTAAGAACCTTGGCCAGTATTCCTAAGCCCAGGGGTGACAAATGCAGGCCATCTCTGGCAAAGCATCGAGGTCTGTCAATCATGTCATCCCAGGCAGACAGATACTGGATCCTCTTAGAATGACACCAGAAACTTAGCCAATTGTTGAAATCAATCATTTTCTGCTTGTACTGTGGTATCATTCTGGGTGATGGTAGGATGCTGCTCAGTGCTAGAGTCATATCCGCCTGGGCTACATAATCCAAGAGCTCCTCCATGTCTCTGGCAGATCCTGGCACCTGACAAGCAGCTGACTGTTACTTTCTCCTTATTCAACCTAGTGAGTGGGACATCAGTTTGCCTCACTATCGAGTCACCCGTGACTAGTGTGTTGGGCATGCTGTTTTGCCTTAGGGGTTTTGGTTGAGTGGCACACTGTTTAGGATAGTTATGTGTCTCATCATTAGTGTTGAGTTGTGGTGGTCAGATGCATTTCTGCCTTGGAGGTCTCTGCTGTTTGTGTAGATTTTTATTGAGACCCTCCATGAAGGTGGGTGTGTGGTTTATGTTTTTATGTGAAGGAAGTGCTGCTGTGTGTTCTGGAGGGTTATATATTCCATGTGGTGTGGTGCAAGTGTTGAACTTCTCCTCTTGACCAGATATTCTGGTCTTGGCTAGAGAGTATGTAGCTTCCAGTTTTGATATATAAGTGCATCTCTCACAAGTCTGAGTGCTGGGAGGTAAGAGGAGAAGGTTGCCAGTGTACATGAGGCAGTTGCTACATTGCCTCAGGATGCCCAAGTTCACTAGGATAATAGGGGAAAGCACATGGAACTGACCTTTAGACATGCCTGGAGGGGTGGGCATTAATAAATACTTGAGCTGTTTCCTTGTAGAACGTTTAGTGCTGGTAGCACTTTTGTGTGCTACAATAATTGCTACAAGAAGTCTGGTAAAGTACTAAACTAATAAGCTAGTAAAAGTGCAGGAGAGGAGAGAATTAGCAGATCTAAGGGAAAAATTGAAGAGCAGACTTTGACACTGCTCAGAACCTCGCAAACAGTCCTGGATACAGCAAATCTGTATCTGGACTAGATTAAATATGGGAAACAACTGCAGATTTGAATATTTTAAGAGAATCAAAAATAGGAATAGTTGAAGAGCTAATATCACCTATTGTGAATAAAATATAGTCTGCAATTAATAAATAAATAAATCAATTTGGAATAATGGTGCTCTGCAACTTTAGTTTTTCTGCTTTATTCTGATATAATGTGAAAAAGTTCTAATGCAATAGCAAATAAAAATAGAGAAAAGTGGCATCTTTGTTTAGTTATTCTTTCTAACATTAATAGAGTGAGAGAGAAAGCATCCAATATTAACATATTATTTTAGATATATGTACATATAATACAACATGTTAAGTAATTCCACTGGAAAACCCTATATGTTTAATGTTTCCAATGCGTATTATCCTAAAACATGTATATATATATATATATATATATATATATATATATATATATATATATATATATATATATATATATATATATATATATATATATATATATATATATATATATATGTGTGTGTGTGTGTGTCTGTTTAAATAACTATTATACTATGACTCATACATCACATTTTTAATGATGTATATAATTTAATGTTATTAGTGCTTTGTAGTGTTGTAGTGGTATAGTTCTAGTGTTTGATCTTTTCTGTTGTTTCTTATTACTGTATTTGTACATACATAAACACACACACCCACACACACACACACACACACACACACACACACACACACACACACACACACACACACACACACACACACACACACACACACACACACACACACACACACACACTAAAAATTGTTCGGATAAAAAAAGACCTGAAAAAATGTTTGAAATACATATAGCCAATGATTGAATTTTGTTGGAGCCTTCAAATGTTTAAAACTTATATTAATATTAATTTTTTGTCCAAGGAATTTTCTGTTTGTGCATCATATTCTATGCAATCCAATATTTTAATTTCTTCAGAGAAGCTCTGAAAAGCTGAAAGTATGTCTTCAATATCATCTTCTTTGAGATCCTGAATAATGTTATTTATCTGATTTTGAATCTATTAGCAAAATTGTGAAGACACATCGGGGTATAGCATATAATTGCTTTTTAACTTTCTTGAGGGCTATAGTAGCCTTATGACTCAAGAATTCTAGATATTGTGTAGATATACCCCGGGATTCATGAAGCTTGCACCAGGCGCATGCATAGTGTAGGCGTTATAATGCCAAATATGGCCATCGAGCGATTCAGGTACGATCCATTTCCACGTGCACTACCGGAGTACGCTAGAACTGTGCAGCCCCCGGCGTAGATATGCTAATCACCCCATGTGCAGTGTCGCACCATGCAAATGAAGGCATATAGCGATTCATGAAGTGGTGCAGGCATAGGGTAAGCCCACAGAAATGTAAACCAAAAAGCACGGTTTACATTTTCCCAAACAGAACATCGGAGCTATGGAAGAGGGCTAGACCCAGGTATCACAACGTTAACATATGCCAGTGGTGAAATACACAGCCAATGGCATAAGAAAAGATGCACAACATGTAAATAACAACATTTAATGTCATGTCCACAGTAACGCACAGCACAACCGCAGGGCATGTGTGCGGAAGCTGTAACATAAAGAAATAATATAAAAATGTCATAAAATCACAATGTAATAGAAATCAGGTTTACAGCATAATACACAATGGTAGGCATGGAAAACCACAACCAAAGTGCAAGGGTTGCTAAGGGCTTGCGATAGTGTTCGGAGCGGTAACTATGAATTAGTAGTCAATGCCATGCAAATGAGGCAGATAATACTGAATCGCAAATGTCCCGCCGGATGAAGGTTGTACCATATGGCGCAGCGGTATAACACTGAGGAGTGGCTCAGAGGAGATACATGACATCAGCAGAGGGGTGTGCCACCGTAGCAGTAAGCACATTGGAGCATTGCAAATCTGGCCTGTCCGTTGCTAAGCAAAGCTGCAGGACAGGGGTGGGGAAGAATCGTTTAGCTGAGAGCACACATGGTGCCCAAAAGCGCATGTGTACGAGGATGAAAACGTGCCCGAAACCCAGTAATCGGATGCACGTGTCGCAAACAATAGCAGAAACAGGAAGGTCAGGGGAAGAAAAGAAGGAAATGCAGAAGTAGGGTAATTGGAGTATTAATGAGCAATCAACACCAATCAACCCACGAAGGCCAATCAACGGCAGCTGACAAGTCTGCTTGCAGAAACCTGCAAAACAGGATAGGGGAGGCATTTGAATGCAAAGAAAGGAGGGGAGGTATTGGATTGCAAAGATAGGAGACCTGACACAGCAGAGCAAAGCAAACTGACAGCAGACCAGTAGTAGCACACATAATGCAAGATACGCCAAGTCCAGGAAAGTACAAATGAAAGTAGGCTGCAGGATGCACGCCAGAAAATGGTAGGTGCAACATGCAGAAATGTAAAGGGAAGGTCAAGAGATAATCCATGGCAGGCAAATGTAATTCAACACCAAAGGCACCACAATAGTAGTTCCGGCAGTAAAACACATAAGATAACCTGTAGCTACGATCATACATACACACCCTATGACATCATCGGTGTTCACAGCACAATAGTATAAAGTGTGAAAGCACCCAACACACACCTGTGTATTCCCAAACACCGCACCATAGGTGTAAACACATGGGGAACTTTTAAAATGTACATGTTGGGAGCTGCCATAGCTGTGATTCATCAGCATGTGTTAGAGACTGACGGTGTTGTGAAGGATGATGCCGACAACCACCGCAGGCCTTGGAGGAGAAGGAGAGTGTTCAGACCAAGGGTAACCTACCAGGGACTACATGACCTGGAGATAGTAGAGCATTACAGGGTGGACAGGGACATCTTACAGCAAATAGTGGAGCTGTGCCGGCCACACCTGAGAACCAGAAACAACAGAGGGGAACCCATCCCAGTGGACATGAAGGTATGTGTAAGCCTGCGAATACTGGCCACAGGTACCTTTCAAAGGCCAACTGGAGATATAATGGGTATCTCACAGGCATCAGCATCCAGGGTACTACACCAGTTCCTGGATGCCATGTTACCACATGCCAATGAGCAGATATACTTCCCCGGAACTCAGGAGGAATTGGCCAGCAATATGCGCCACTTCCACCGTGTGGCACAATACCCGGAGGTATTGGGTGTGATAGACTGCACGCACATACAAATCAAGTCACCACCTGGTGAGCAGGGTAGGCGTTACATAAACTGCAAGGGATTTCACTCCATCAACTGCCAGGTCATGTGCAATGCCCAGGGCATTATCATGGATGTGTGTGCTGGCAGCCCTGGAAGCTACCATGACTCCCATATCTGGCATGCCTCACAGCTGTATCAGGTATTTGTCAGGGGGGACATCCCACATGGCCATCTCGTGGGGGATGCTGGCTATGCACTGGAGCCATGGATGATGACTCCCATCAGAAATGCACACACACCCATGCAAGAACGCCATAATGAGGTACACGCACAAACCAGAATCATCATAGAGCGTGTGTTCGGGATGCTGAAATCACGGTTCCGGTGCTTGGATACATCTGGTGGAGCCTTGCAGTACTCTCCAGGCATGTGTGCCCACATTGTCATAGTATGTGCCATGCTACATAATATGATCCTGCGGAAGCAGCTGCAGCAGGGACAAAATGGTGAAGGCCCTCATAGCCCACCACAATTGCCAAGGCCATTACAGGCACAGAGGGATTCAGACCATGAACACACTGTGCCAGCCCCAGTAGGCATATGGAGGCATGCCCAATATGCCTACGCCTTGGCAAAGAGGGAACATATAGCACATACTCTGACAGTGTAGACCCCTACGGACTGACACCTCTCCACCTGCACACACAGTAAAATGGATGGCACACAAACATGACCACCTGTAAATGTGTGACTCCTACATAGGCAGCCCTCAAACATTGTAAACACAACAGCCAGTGGAATACGGAATGCCAACACCTGAACAGTACATGAGTCTTACAGCATATGGTGGTGCTGTGTGCCTGTCACGTTCCCCGCCAGATATATATATATATATATATATATATATATATATATATATATATATATATATATAGATATATATATATATAGATATATATATATATATATATATATATATATATATATATATATATTTATATATATATAGATATATATATATATGTACACATATGCATATATATAATACAGATAGAAAGGGCAATAGAGGGATATATGGTGATATAGATGGATTCAGCGATATCTGCAAATATAATAGATAGTTCAACGACATTCATAACATCTTGGAGGTACAAATAAATAGGATACCGCCAACCATGGAATGTGTAACATGCCGACGTGCGTAACCACGAGGCTGAGGGAACCGATAGAACACAGTACCGGAACAGTACATCCTCGAGTAATAGTATGATGATATGAAGGGACAGTTAGTCACTGCTGCCGGTGTCGCGGTCCACATAGGTACTGTGTTCAACTGTGTCTGTGAGTGCCGTAGTCTGTGTATGTGTGTGTTGAGGGTGCCGTGTGCATCTCTGTGTGACTGTAATGTGTGTGTGTGTGTTCGCAACATGTGTTTCTTAGTGCCAAGTCAGAGGCAGATCAGTACGGTAGGTGTGGGTATAGCTAGCTGTAGGCATACGGTTACTACCTGTCCCACAGTAGGAAGGACAGCCCCACCCTGGGCAGGTGTGTCCTGACATAAAACAGTACAAAGGGCAAATGTCCGAGATGGTAGGACATAAATATGTCCCATATATAATGTAACAGTCGTATTTAATAGTTATGCCTGTATGTAAGAAACGTAAATGTTACATGCAATATGATAAGTAGCCAAAGTCACACAACAATAGGTATGTAGTGAGCATAAAAGTATGTGCTAACCTGTGTACTGACCGTGGCTATGTGTTGACCTATAAACACCGCTTTGTGTCCCGCAAGTGTCCAACAATGACCATATGAAAAGGTGGCAACCCATGGCAAACAGGCTCTTTTAACAACACAACCACAATGACTGCAAATTTCTGGGACAGAAATACAAGGGATAGCTGTCACTTGCAGATATCCCTTGATATATCGCTGCAATTACGGAGATATACAAGTAGCAAGCTCACCTGCAGACGATATAGAAACCAATTAACAACGGCCCAACGTACAATCCCGTAACATAAGTCTACCAACTGTTAGCTCTCTAATTAGGGATGGAGCCTACACACATATATACGGATTATGTAGAAATGCAAGGCCCACAAACCTGTATATGTTACGTACACCCACTGACATCCCCCACACTAGAAACTAAAGCAATACAGACTGTAATAGCAGCACAAACATCCAGTCAGTCAATTACATCTGCAGAACCCTTAATATACCGTGTGAGAGACACAATTAAAGGCGTCATGCAAAATTGCAGGCGTTGTATAATGGAAGAAACAGCCATGTTACAGGTTTTGTTTGCAATACTCCGTTATCAGATGTTGGGATGACAGGTACACCCACATGTTGAACCAAATACTCTACCTGTCACACACAATCCACGGGGGACATGAATCCAAACTATACTTGTCTCCATGCATAGCAGTTGCAGTTACACATAACAAAACACAATACAGACCGTCTCCCCGAAGGTAGGGCAAATAGGCAACGCCCAAGTGGAGAATCCAATTATACCCCACTATCGCCACATAATTGGTGAATGGAGTAGCTGCACAGCTGATATGCAAGTAATTAGTCACTTAGGAACACCAATTGGCGGGATGAATCCACATGTTTCAGGTATCGACGTATATAAGGATAACTTGCCAGACATTCAAACCGTATGCTCATACCGAATACCAGTTGAAACACTGTGAGAGAGATAGAAACGAAACGTCATGACGACAACAAGGTATGTAGAATGCCCGATATGTAAGGTTATGTATAGCATGATCTGTATTAATTAGTTTTACTGTATGTATAGCCTGGTTTGCATTAATTAAACGTGTCCGCAATGCATAAAGTGGGGAAAAGTATTTTATGTAGTGATGTCTTGCTGAGCATACTAACGCTTGTAGAAACTGTGCGTCCAGCAGTGGGACACAAGGTACACAGCACAGACACCACAAGGGATGCTACATGAGGGTGTTAAACAGAACAATTCCATACAACCCGCCGTCAGTGGTAGGGTATGTCCAACAAGGACGTGCCATAGCAGGGGATAGAATATGTTGATATACTGTCACAGCACGCATGTGTATGGGCATATAACATTAATGACATATGTAAGGTGGTCCTGCTGTGCAAGTATGCTTTGCATTATGGGATACTATGTGAAATATGCGTAATGTATAGTATTATAGGTAGATATGACAGATATTCTACACAGCATAACAGGCATATCATGCATACCACAGGTATTGTCTATTGGTATGTACAATAACAGGATACATATGGCCTGTAGGTATGGGACATAGTAATAGCATGATAGCTAATCTAAATGGAAGGGCTACCAAGTAACCATGCACAAAGGACATGTAATAGCTTCACAGGTGCATAGTGAGGTACTATGCAGTCTGGCAAGTCCATGTGTAAGCACAACTACAGTGTTCACACTAGTGGCACCTCTCTAGGGTAGTGTCCTGTGAACAGCAGAGCCAGGTGTCACCTGCACCTCTGCACAGTACAGCCACTGCAGTGATCCCAGGCCTACATGTGTCTCCCAACCACCAAGGGAGGTATCACATGAACAGTGCTACTGAGTGTCCCTGCGTGATGTACATAGGACTTATGTTCCACAGCATGGTGAGTGTCCGGTTTGGGAATGTAACCCACAAGCACATCCCACTCATTGTGGCATGTGTGCACATATCCATGAGCATGTTGCTCACAGTGGCCTCTGCTTATGTCACGTATGAGGAGTATATCCATCAATAATGTTGTGGACATGGGCCCTGTCTGATCAGCAGAGGTCACCCATGAGTATGTAGTATGCAAATGTGTACAGATGTGGTGTCCGTAGTGCAACCACATATTTAAACTGTCGGAGCTCAGTAAACTTCATGGCGTGTTAATGTTATGGCATGTAAAGCTGTAGCTGTTGTGTAAGGTACACCCTAAATGGGGTGGTGTACCCTTGAATGCGTGTAGATGTCTTGAGTTCAGAGGTACAATGGGTGCCTATGTACCAGCTACACACCCAGTACAGATAGGTGTGGCCACGTAGAAGGATATCCACACCACAGTGGCAATACGGTAACCACAGGAGTGGGTGTGACATATGTGATATGTATGTAGGGGACTACCATCCATGTGATAGTCAGTGGGTGAATGGTGTAATGCAAAGGTGATGTGCATGCACCTTGTGTCATGCAGCTTGATGCCATGATAGTCATATTATGTATCTGTCACAGTGACACCCGTATGGTTGGAGTTAGTATCAGCTGGTGGAGCAATCATGGCGCTTGGTATGTAGGGGTTTGAAAGCTAGGCAGGGAAAGTCCCCTGTGCTAGCCTGTTCCGCAGGGAAGCATATACTGAACATGAGGGGCCCTATGACTGAGGACCATGGTATGCCAAATGTACCTGACATGTAGTAGGTACTATGGTATGCTGGCCTCACTGTGTGTCCTGTCCATGAGCCACATAGCATAACATCCTGAGACACAGGGCATGATGTGCAGGTGGATGTGTATGTTGTCAATACCAGAATGGGGAATGGTGCTGAAAGGCAATGAGAGGACAATGTGGGATGTGTGGACTCCCGTGCCATCAGCAACTGCCCTGGTAACTGTATGAAAGGAGTCCACCATGTGTAGGGGCGATGCACTGGCCCTAACAAGCCCAACCCGGGTGGCAGCAAAGGACGGGAGCCCAACAATGTCTCTGTGAATGACGTCCTTGATGATGTGCCCCATAGCCATGCAGAACAGTCCAGTCAGGTGTGTAGGACTATAGTACCACTCATGCAATGCGGTGCCACCTGTGTGTAGTGTGATAAATGCTGCTGTGTGCCATTCAGGGGCTACAATGTCTGCAACAAGGCTATTACTGAATATGGTGGCCTAGTTGGGAGACATGTAATTCAGAGATTGGTGGACAACACAGCCTGGGACGTTGGAAGATGACATGGGGCCAGTGTCCCAGGACATATAGAGTGTAGGTCAGTACTGTGTAGGTGTGACCACAGGGACACCACAATGTTCATGTATGGATTGCGGCCCTGTAGTGAGTGAGAGGGTGTAATGTCAGCATTGAATCCATCCTCCAGCATGTTGCCAACAACACCTGGGTCTGCAATGTTCCTGAGTGACTGTTGTATGTGACAGCAGATGTGGGTGTTGCCATTGAATACTGACATACCACCATAATGCATGTGTGGCAGTCATGTTTACGTAGCTAGTCTTGGAGTATGTGATGAGCGACCCTGTGGCCCCACCACGGCTGACCAGTGAGCCACCCCACACATGGGAATGTACACCACTGTGCAACAGCCTACACCTGTTGTTGTACATCATATGTCCATGGAACATGACCACCAGAGTGGTGTCTGTTATCTGGTGTGTACCATCATGGCTCTGTGTGGAATAGCATGATCCATGCAGTTGTGTACATGCTAATGAAGTGCACTAGGGTATGTGTCGGCATTTGTATGTGCATTGTCCATCTGCACGGGTGTCATGATGTTAACAACCGCTGTCAGCAGACGTCTGTAGTAAGTGTTGTAGTACTCATGTACTGTGTATGCTGTGATGGGTGTGTTGCCGGGATGTGGCTAACAAGGTCAATTAGTATATGTTCGGAATCCACCAATGAGGGGATAACCCCAGGTGTGTAACACCAGTCACATGGTGGTAGTGTTCATGCCAAGGGTAATGTAGGTCTTGGAGGTGGTGTGTATGGGTTGATCCAGCAGAGCGGGGGGTATGACTCATGGATGTGTCGGTACATGAATGGCTATCCCAGTGAAGTGTGGGGTAGTGTCAGTCACACATCAGTAGTAGCTGTCTGAGGCACACTGTCCACTATACCAACATAGAAGGTATGTTACCCGTGGGGTATGATGTTGACTCTGTCGCTTGTTACAATGTGTATAGCTGTCCCGGACACAGTTAGTTGCACGTGGAGCACCTCTGATGCATTGTGCTAAGTAACTTGCCAGGATGTGTGCAAAACATAGTGGGACATGGGAACCCCTCAGCTGTGGGTGTGCCGGTCCAAGTATGTGCCTGAAAGGTATGGTCTGTCTATAACCTGTCATTGCAGGTGTGCTCTGCAGAGCCTAGAGGCAGGTCCCAGTCACTGCAGAGATGTTTGAGTGGTGCATTATAAGGTGTGCCTTGCCTGCGTGCGTCACAGAGGAAAATGCAAGCATTGTGTCACATGACCCCATGTCGTGCCTGCCAGTTACCGCCCTGCCGGTGACAGTTATTGGAAACTGTGCAAGACAGGCAGTATAGAAGCAGCAGGAGCCTTACATGTGAGCTGTACTCCCAGGGCTGACAGGTGCAAGTCATCTGTGCCACAGCATTGTGTTTGACCAGGACAGTCATAGCGGACAGATACCAGATGCCTGTGGAATGACAATAGGAGCATAGGCAACTGTTGAAGTACACAGTCAGTCATTGTACAGTGGTATCGTGTCCGGACAAATGCAAAATGCTTCCCAGGGCTAGGCCCACACCCTCACGGCTATAAGACTGGTGAGCTATTGCATGTCCCTGCACAAGTAGTCTGTGAAGTGGCATCACAGGGCAGTCACACTAACATGGAGAATGACAGTCATATCATACCTGGTGAGGTGTGGCATGGGTGCATAGGTTATTTTGCAGAAGCAGTTACCCGACAGCAAGATGTAAGTGACTAACGCCTTGTGTAGCCTGCTGTGTGGAACTGCAGTGTGACTCCCTACAGAGTCAGCTATGACTGGTGTGTTGTGAATGTTATAACTCACTATTGGCTGTATGTGATGGGCACACATGAGTCTGTGGGCTATAAGCTGGTGATGTTGTCTTCCATGATGGGGGCTACCTCTGGTGCCTACAGTGAGTATGGAGACATACTGCACAAGTTGTTCTCGTAGGTGTGGCCAGTGGTGTAGATTGTGTGAGACAATGTGATGGGTGGGGTGTGTTGCGAATGTTACACATCCCCAAATGACTGTCAGGTGCAGTCAGGGTTGGTGACACCATTACCCCTAGCCATAGCTGTCAACCTCCTGTCCCCAAACTGAGGAACATTAGCCCTCATACTGTGTGACAAATGGGCAAAATGTGGAACACTTACAACTGGCTTACTAACAGCTTCAACTAGGAAGGGCATATGATGGCTAAAATAGGCTGGTCTTACGTATAAAAAAGATATTCCAATGAATTAATATGATTCCCATCTATTTAGCCATGACTAGCAGGTAAACTATTTACAACAATGAATGTGTGACAGACCCTTCCAATGTGGAACCTTGAGGAACATGCACCTTTTAGAACCCCAAATGAGGTACATTCCTCGTAATGAGGTACACCTGAGAGCTATGCCCCCAGCACGGCTGCAGAAGTGCATCCCCCACAGGCTGTAGTGCCGTATGTTGGGAGGTGAGCATTGAATGTGTACATGAGACAATTGCTCTATTGCCACATGTACGACATATCCCTCATATAGACAGGCAGTAGCACTGGTATGTGACAGTTGGACATGCCTGTATATACAACCATGTCCCACAGGATATGTGCGTTACATGTGTACAACAGCTGTCGTACCTTAAGAAAGCTGGAAAGTGTAGGACAGCCAGTGTACCTGTGGGAAATGGTGTGGAATGGGTGCTATAGTAATCAGTAGCTCATGACATGCTCACAAGTTCTGAACAAGTGCCTAGCATGACCATACAATACAGATAGGGTGTTGGATAATATCAACCCACAAGTGGTGACAGTCATTTAGGGTGGCACCGCACTATAACCCAGCTGAGTATGGTGTGCATGTCCATGAACCATTAGCACTGTAGATGTTAGCAGTACAGATGTACAAGACAGCACGGATATTTGATTACAAATACCTTTGCATGTCACAGGAGTGTTCCACCTGTGGCCTGTTGACAGACTCACAACTACAAAAGGTGCAAGAGTGACATGTGCACAGCACACCAGTGCCAGCTACAGTAGAACAGGGTTAATGTGTTGTACCCCACCCTCATTGTAGCCCATACCACACAGACAAATGTTAGGCATCTGTGTATGTAAGGTTGTGAATGGCCATGACCTATCAGTATAGCTGTGTCAGTGTTGTGAACAACATACAGAATGGGCTGTGTGGGTGAGGTGTGTGACATATGTGCACAGTCTGATGGATGATACCAGCAGTGTCACTGCTAGGTGAACATCCCTGTACCCATAAACTACTACCTAGGTTGTGGTCAACATTATGGACACTGTGTAAGGGATGGTGCTGTGCAGTGCACCCCCCGACATGGTGACATCTTCAGGCCCCTTAGGTAGTCATATGAGGTACCCATGTCATATCAGGGTGCCATCCATGAGCACGGAGATCACTGGACAGGCATATACAGCACTGTGGTGACCAATATTGGATCACATACCACCTGTAAGGGGTAATGGCTATGCATGGATGTGCTATACCAGCCTTCACAATCCTCACCTCCACTATGCAGCATGCTGTCTACCTTGCAGAAGGACATTTGCTACACCATGATGATGGACATGCTACATGTCCATATCCTGATCTATAAGACATATGTCATGGACAGCCACCGTCCTAATACTAGGATCGCCACAGGCTGGACAGATCCCTGTGCCATATATGTGACATACTCCCACCATACCATGCAACCCTGTCCATCAAAGCTGCACATGTCATCCCAGTCATACATGGTGTGATGGCCGCATGGTAGATGTACTATCAACTGACTGGATCAGTAATGTGGCACTAATGCACCTTGCGGTGGCACAATGGCTGTCTGTTACAGCTTGGAAACCGTGCCTGCACATGCTATGGTTGATAACCATCCCTGTGAATGTCGTCTGACTAGCCATTGTCCCATGTCTATCACATGTGCAATACAGGCGATCCGTGGCAGGATGTTGAACAGTTGTACAGTGCTGTGTAGATGTATATGGCAAAACACATGCATGTACAGGTGTCCATGCGTATGTGTGCATTGTCACTGCTCAAGTCCATTACGGCTGTGTCTGTGTTGATATGTGACATATACACAGCATCCAGGTCAACAGTAGTACCGTGGACACATCCAGGCATGTGCAGATAGGTAAGAACACAAGTGCAGGCAAATAGACATGCCCGCAGCAAGACAGCATTTACATGGAGTATGAACACTGTAATGAGGTGACACACATATATGGTGATGATATCCAATGCATAATGGGTGTGACATGTGTGACACAAACACGTCAGTCGTGTCAGTGACACGATGCTTTGCAAAGATAACTGTGCAGATGTAGTAGATGTCATAGAAATGTATGTGCAGCAGTATCTCTGCACATCTCTGAAACTGTGACCTGTCACCATCATTATGTCTTACAGATAATGCTCCGTACATGCCTCCCAGCATACACCCACCAGGAGGATGATGTCCTCATCCCATAGCTCCATGACAACTATGACTTGTTGTTCAGCCATGTGCCACAGCATGCCCAGCAGTGGGATGACCTTTGGCAGGATCTACGCAGGAGGGTGAACGATGTGGGTGGTCATAACCGCACCTACCAGCAGGTGCGCAGACACTGCATGGACTTGATACGACATGCAAACAGCGTGCCACTGCAATCGCCAGGGAACAAGGTGGAACAGGTGATGGGCCACCAACCCAGCCCCCACTCACACACCCCGAGGAGCTACTGGCCAGTCTAGGGACACCCAGGGAACAGCATCCAGAAACACTAGCTGCCATCGTGGAGGTGGGTGTCTCCCAACCAATGAGCCTGGAGTTGCCTGGTAAGTCAGTACTGCATATATGGCTATTATATCCCATGTAGTTGCATGTGTCACTGTACATTATGTAAAGTAACAACATATGCAAGGTATGTGGACACACATGCTGCATACTACAGTATGCTACATTGTGTATACACACATGTGCATACTATATGCTATTACACAGGTGAATGTGTTCACATGCACAGTGCAACCTGTGGCTGTCATACAGTCATGGATAATGTTCATACTGGTGTGTCACCCCTATACAGGTTCCTCTGGCATGCTGCACAGACATGAGTCCGTTGCAGGTGAGACTGTCATCAGTATCAGGCATGTTACAGTGTAGATCTATTTGCCATGTGGCCAGTTAACACTTGCACACCTGATGTTTGTTCCAGTCACAATATGCAGGTTGCACCACCCTTCATTCACACAGGCCACCCATGTGCAATATATACAAACGTAATGATACACTGACTTGAAACCACAGTACTTGTCATTGCGACATGTGTGGTCAGCTGTGCATACAACGGTGGAGGTGTTCTACAATGGAGGCATATGTAGTATGCATTGGAACAACATGTGTGGTACGCACACAGTACCACACAGTGAGCTGTGATATGGGCAGCCCACAGGTGTCACCATTGTGTCATATGCCTCTGCATTGGGTGCACACATTGTGATGTGCCACCTGACATGTCCCAGACATGTAGTGTTCTGTCTGCAATATTGTCACACTATCGCATGACCTATACCCCACATACCAAACATACAACCCGTTGTCTGCATAGCCCTGTGGATTGTGACATATCTGACATCTATGGGTGTATGTCATATGGGACAACACAGACATGTGGAAAAGATGCCCATCACACACAATTGGCCAACACATGTGCACACATGGCCATGGGGGATGGCCAGAGACATGTAGCCACACAGTACTTGGGATGTGTATACACCCTGTTGCACATTGTCCACACATGGTCCAATTATAGCCTTAGTTGACCGATTATACAGTTGATGTGGTACACTGGACAACCTAAAAGCCTGTGCACAGCTACTGGAGGTGTCACTGAAGTTTACCATATATGATCTGTTGAACATCACGACTGTGTTGCAGTTATGGCTATGCAATGTGTACATATTATGCATTCTACAACAACATAGATGCCTCATGTTGCCATGCAATGGCACAGTGTCTGTACTTCACACCGTATAGCAATGTAGATGCCTCACACTACCCTCCCATGCTCATGCACATTTGCTAAACATGCATTATATCTGTAGGGCATACACACAACACTGCAATGTGAAGCCCATTATGATGCTGTGCATGTGTCAGGACACCATTGTGTTAAACATGTATGCATGTTAATGCACGTCAGCAGATTACATGTCAAGGTCACGTCAGCCATGTGTACTGTTATCCTGTTCTGGGCCACATGATGTATCACGAGGATGCATGCATACTACCATGATTGTGTGAACTGCATGGCTACTGATATGACACCTGCTTGCTGTAGTGTGCACCCCAGGGAGGTATGCTTACTAACACTATTAATGTCTGAGCTGCATGCCCTCTGCTGTATCGCAGGCATGCTGCATGCCATCTGACAAATCACATGCATGGTGTGTCTGTGTGTGTCTGTGTTTGTGTGTGTGTGTCTGTGTTTGTGTGTCTGTGTCTGTGTGTGTCTGTGTATGTCTGTGTGTGTGTGTGTGTGTGTGTGTGTGTGTGTGTGTGTGTGTGTGTGTGTGTGTGTGTGTGTGTGTGTCTGTGTGTGTGTGTGTGTGTGTGTGTGTGTGTATGTGTGTGTGTGTGTGTGTGTGTGTGTGTGTGTGTGTGTGTCTGTGCTTATGTGTGTGTGTGTGTTTGTGTGTGTGTGTGTCTGTGTCTATTGTACTTTACAGTATTTCTTTGCATTCACAGGTGATGTAGGTGCGTTACCCTCCTGCGGTCCATCTGATGTTAGTGTCCCCACAGATACTAGCGGTGATGAACATATGCATGAGGTACAGGCAGGGTTGTCAGGGGCTGAATCTGTGCCAATGGTTACCATCCCAGCTATGTGCCCCTCTTCCCCGCACACAGTTCTGCTGCCAACACATACCGCATCACCAGTGGCCATAGAGGAAGGACAGTCAGTGTCTGTTAGCATGGAACAGGAATGTGTGGTGGCTACAGAAGGTGTGTCTACACACCATGGTGTCAGTGTAATGACTGCAGATGTGCCACACGGGCATGTGGCCGGTGCTGCTCATAGGAGGACCTCTGGCAGACATGCACCTGCAGGACAGAGCGCAGCAGCTGGTATCACCAGACGCATGTTCCAGACTGTAATGGCGGCACAGGCACATGCTGAACGGCAGAACAGAGAAGGGCAGAGGCTGCAGAGGGCTGCTATCCATACCCTAAATGACAAAATGCTCAACAGCAGATTGCTAATGTTCTGCATAGGCAATTAGGTGAAATGGTCGGAATCCTTGACCGAGGCATGGCAATCCGCGAGTGGGAGCTGTCTGTGCTGGAACACCTGGTAGGAGTGAGGCGTAGGCCACGTGGACGTAGGCCAGCAACACCACCTAGTGTAGGTCAACGTGAGCATGCCACCTCACATGCCTGCTCCCATAGTGCCGGTAGCAGTAGCAGTGCAGCTGGTGCTGCGCTGTCAACACCAAGACACAGCAGGCCACATGGACATGGCCCTGGATGATTTCAGTGGGGACACGGTTCCAGTGGACATGTGTCGTCGGACAGTAGCCACTCTGTACCTCCACCTGGTAGTGCCTGTGCAATCCCAGGCAGGCACAGGTCACGTGGCCGTGGACGGACACAGTGAGCTGTACAACCTGCTCTGTACAATCTGGGGCTGTCAATTATACCCTGTGTAGGCCTCACAAATGGCAGAACTGTGTACACACATACACACACACAGCGAACACAACTGTAGGGCTCCACAACATCCTCATGCATTCTGCACAGACATGTCCAGTCAACTCACCGGCCCTTGCACACACACATGATGTTATCCATTGGTGCAGCCTATGCCCCTGGCAAACATATCACCCTGTGCATATGATGAAGCCTATGCTGCATCCCTGTCATCCACACCATCGGTGCAGGGTTATGCACAAATATTCTGATGCACAGGGTGAACAGCATAGTGAGAGGTGTATGTAATATTACCTGTGTATGCATAGTGAGAGATGTGTATGTTGCAGTGGTTGTGTGTGAATACTGAGAGATGTGTATGTGACATAGGTTGCGTACTGTCGACATGCACCAGTCATACCGTGTAGTGCAGGTGCAGCATGCATTGTGATGTGTTCACGGTATGTGTCTCGGTTACATCTGTAGCACCATGTTGGTTGTGATACCCTGGTTCCCTCCTATGGTGTACTTGCATGTGCCTACAGGTAGCAGTGTTTGCAGTCCCCCACATGTAACTGTGGATTACTCAAAGGCACGTCTGGCAATATCAGCATGCGACATGTACCCTCAACCTGACTGTTGGACACACGAACATTACACAGATGTCCGCACATATACTGCACCTGATGCATGTGGTCGGTGCCGCAGGCTACACTGGACAGAGATGTGACATACATAGCAGGACACATTACAGGTATGGTGACATGGTGCAGGGGTTGTACACAGTGGCCTGGCCAATGATGATGTGAGGTGTCACTTGGTAGCTGGAGGCCACACTGTGCAGCAGTAGGACCCTGTAACAGTACGGGAACATGGCCGCATTCACGGGGTGTACACCACTATAACGCACACCCCATAGTGTGCAGGTGGGGACCCTTGCCTGTGTGGTCATCACCCTCACAGTACTATGCACCCACACGATGTGTCACAGAGAAGGGACATGCACAGGTAGCCAGTATGGCTGGGACCTATGGCATCAACAGGGATGTGCAATGCATCACCATTACGGGTTAGTCACCACGTGGGGTTAGTGATCATTTCCCACCGTATATTAGCATACACCCTCACACCAAGCACCAGACATACATACAGACACACACACACTGTGGTGACCACACATGTGTATATGGACAGCCGACGTGTGTGATGCACCACACCGGCCGACATCATGCTTCCCACACTGACGTATGTACAGATCTCTACAATGGTGTACAGGGATGTGTAGCAACTGGGACATATTCCCCGTGATATGTGGAATCCCTGGTCACACATTCGGACACACATGGCAGTGCTGGGAATGATACACCTGCCATATGATTACATGTTTGATAGACATGCAGCGGTATTGATTGCATTATGTGTACCAACGCTATATCTGGCAAATGTGCTGCTATATGCACACGGGAGGTTGTAGGTGTTACAGGTACCATGTGACATATAGTTGTTAACACCTGACCACTGTGTATGCATTATGTCAGCACCATCACGTAACAGCGACATAGCGTACTGTTTGCACATGGCATGATAGGATGGTGTGTGACACAACTGTGAGCCACCCCCTGCACACATACATCTAGACAGGTGGTTCACCACATTATGTACACACATCCCTCCATATGTGCTGTTTGTATGTCACCGTATACAGGTGTCAATGATGGGTCTGCATTGCGTCTGCATGTCGTAGGTAGGTGCAACTATGTTACGGACATTGGCCACTGCACATGCATGGTTGCTGCATGCACAGTACAGATGTCACATGTGTCTCCTGTTGCCATGTTTGTATGCATTGCTATTGTTGGACATGTGTGTTGACATACATAACACACGGACTGTGGTATGATATCATGGGTGTCACAGGCGACCAGTACAAGGGTATGTGTCCCGGTCAACACTGCTACCCCCTGTAGTGTGAGCATTCAACAGACATGGGCCCACCTTCCATTCGCGTGTGTAGCATTGATTAGGCCAGTGTTATGCACGAGGTACATCAAAGGCTATGTATGTATGTGTTGTGTGTGCAGTCCATGCACACATACACACAATCACATGTATGACATACCCAGATGTGTGTTCATTGGTGTACAGCAACAGTCAGGTGTCACAGCTGTGTAAGGGCCGTGGTATGTCTTGAGCCGACCTGTTCATGTATACTGGTATCATTGCAATGCATAACACCTGTTGGATCCCTGTTGGTACATGTGTACTCTGCACAGCTGGTGTACACCGCTGTACAGCCCAGTGGTCATGTGTCACATGATGTTGTGGGACCGTAAGGCTGTGTACTGCTGCACCGATGACATGGTGCTGACTTGACAGCTACAGTGTACACTGCAGTGTGTATGTGTGTGACCTGCACCTGTGACAGCTGTGATGGAAGCTGTGTGTGTACAGGTCACTGCATGTGTGACCGCCCTGTGCATGAGGACAGTTCTACCTTACTGTGTCCTTCTGTACTGTGCCCTTCTGTGTGTACACTCCATCTGCATGCAAGACGGCCATTTGCAACAGCTAAGTGTGTGAGCATGCCCAATATGCTGTTGTGTAGATGGACAAACAGTACATTCCACACTGCGCCCTTCCATGATTAGACTCCGTGTGCATGCAAGTTGGCCCTTTGCAACTGCTAAGTGTGTGAGCATGCTCAGTATGCCGTTGTGTAGATGGACACACAGTACATTCCACACTGCGCCCTTCTGTGATCAGACTCCGTGTGCATGCAAGATGGCCCTTTGCAACTGCTAAGTGTGTGAGCATGCCCAGTACACCGTTGTGTAGATGGACACACAGTACATTCCACACTGTGCCCTTCCGTGATTAGACTCCGTGTGTATGCAAGTTGGCCCTTTGCAACTGCTAAGTGTGTGAGCATGCCCAGTACGCCGTTGTGTAGATAGACACACAGTACATTCCACACTGCGCCCTTCCGTGATTAGACTCCGTGTGCATGCAAGATGGCCCTTTGCAACTGCTAAGTGTGTGAGCATGCCAGTATGCCGTTGTGTAGATGGATACACAGTACATTCCAAACAGACATGTGATACTAAGCGTGTGGGCATGGCCATTGACATCCTGTATAGCCATGGTGGTCATCCAGGCAACAGATGTCCATTTTCAATGTCACGATGGATGCCTACATTGAACACACTGGTTGCTCTCTCGAAGGGTGTACTGTCTGTGGCGCATCCCGTATCTATTTAGTGTTGTAGTGCTCCGTAGATATTTAGTTGGCCCAATGACAGCACTGCCGTGTTTGTGTATGTCTACCTTGGGACAGTAATATGCTTTCAGACTGCTCACTCTCTAAACATTCCCTATCGGCATCTTTGCCTTTGCGGATGATGTCACCCACCTAGAAGTATGCCTCTGGGAGTGCTGTGTTCAGTAATCTCGGTAGCGCGTTCTGTAAATGCGTAATGCTGTAGTGTGTTAAAGTAGTTAGGTGTATGTTCAACTGCTGGCCCTTCCAAGTGTGTGTGTGTGTGTGTGTGTGTGTGTGTGTGTGTGTGTGTGTGTATGTGTTTCCAGCTGCCTGGGGACACAGTAATGCTTTTAGATGCCTCACAACACATACATTCCCTATCGGCGTCTTTGCCTTTGCGGATGATGTCACCCACCTAGAAGTATGCCTCTTGGAGTGCTGTGTTCAGTAATTGCAGTAGCGCGTTCTGTAAATGCGTAATGCTGTAGTGTTTAAAGTAGTTAGGTGTATGTTCAACTCCCGGCCCTTCCAAGTGTGTGTGTGTGTGTGTGTGTGTGTGTGTGTGTGTGTGTGTGTGTGTGTGTGTTTCCAGCTGCCTGGGGACACAGTAATGCTTTTAGATGCCTCACAACACATAAATTCCCTATCGGCGTCTTTGCCTTTGCGGATGATGTCACCCACCTAGAGGTATGCCTCTGGGAGTGCTGTGCTCAGTATTCTCGGTGGCGCGTTCTGTAAATGCGTAATGCTGTAGTGTGTTAAGGTAGTTAGGTGTGTGTTCAACTCCCGGCCCTTCCAAGTGTGTGTGTGTGTGTGTGTGTGTGTGTGTGTGTGTGTGTGTGTGTGTGTGTGTGTATATATATATATATATATATATATATATATATATATATCTTTGTAATATGTATGTGGATATTAGCACTATTGAATGTGCTGCATTGTCTGTACATGTTCAACTTGGATGTATCTGAATGTGCTATGGCTCTGTGATAGTGCACATACTGTGTGCTGTAGTGATTCTGGGTTATAGTTGTGTAGTGACCAGTTATTTTGTTGCTGGGTATTACCAGGGACATTGAAAACAATGATAGTACAGCACCTTTAAACAGTCATGTGCACATCTCAGCAGCAGTCAGCAGTGGTTATTACTTTGGAGGATGGGTATGACTCATATACCTATGTATTACATGACAATACTATGCAAATCAGGTTAACATTACTGACACCCGTTTATCCACAGGTTGTGATACAGATCCCTTGTATGTATCTGTATACATTGCCAGGTGCAGGACTGGACTATGGTTGAATGCATGGAGGGGTGTCCATGGCCAGGAATGGCGATCTGTACAGCCTGGCAGGTACAGTCTGTGACTGTCCCACAACCTCCAGTATATGGCTGACACATGCTGAAACAGTGTACATGCAGAGACACACATAAAACAAACAGCTAGGGATAACACATACACACACACACATTGCATCAACATTGGGCCATGCAAAACCTGTTGTCACTCACACACACACAAATGCATACATGTTGATTGGCTGGTTCACTGACAGGCTCTGGAAAAGAAACTACATACCCTGTGCATATGATGACACCTGTGCCACCTCTTGTAATGTGTAACATTGATGCAGGTACAGACTAACATGGTGCTGATGCACAGGGTGGCTTCATAGCACTGTAATAATGTTACAATGTTGTTAACACAAAGTGTGATTTCCTTCTAGGTGTATGTAAGCAGGCATGATACATTCCAGCTATGATCATCAATATAGTATAGTGTACAGCACTGTTAATTCTGAAGATGTATTATCCATCCATGTGCCATTTAACTGACATGTGTAGTATTGGCAGCATGTGTTACAGAGTGTGCAGTACGTGTGTGATGTGTGTAGTACAGATTTACATGTATCTATATGTGAACATGGTGAAGGTGCACTGTCTGCATGTACATGTATAGTGGACACATTGGAATGGTGACATGCCCTCTGTTTCATACTGTTATCACTTCACAGTTTCTATTGGTGGCCAGTATGCATTATACTACACATATTGTTGTACTTGTCTACACATGTGTGATTGCTATGGTTTTACACGGTGCTGTGGGTGATACTGTTACTATCTGTCATAGTTTTGCATTATGGTAGTAGACACAACCTCAACAATCTGAATGACCAATTGTTATATGATATCTTCACAACTGACCCACACATGTAGGACACACAGTAGCATGTGGATCTTACATGTACTATACTATACCAGTTTGCACTGGTATTGACCACCACACATTGCTGGGACCATTACTGTTTGACATATAGCCATGTTAATTACAAGCAAAGACAATAGGGATATTCCTGTCCACATGTGGGAATTCATACTGTGGCCTAGAATGCATTCTGCACATGACACAGTTAGTCTACACAAGGGTATCATACAGACAGATACATGTTATCAAACCCATGCTGTACACCTATAAGGCTAAACAGAGTCAGTTATCCACATTTACTACACATACTTTACCAACAGTAACACATAGGTATTACACCCCGATATGTATAATGGGTAACAATGTGTACATATAGATATGTACTATGTCATTTGATATTTGCATTTACAATGGTATTTTGAAGTACATCACTGTATCACATATGCAATGAGAGTTCTGCATGCATATCTTCCAAGGTGGTTGTACAACTATGATGAAGGTCCATTATTGACGTACTTTGCTGTGTTTGAACTGCTCTGCAGTATTACACATACATGAACAGTCACTCACACTATGTATACAAACTGTCATGTATTTGTGTGTGTGTGTGTGTGTGTGTGTGTGTGTGTGTGTGTGTGTGTGTGTGTGACACAGATGACCTAGGCCACAGACAATTCTGATACATGTAGTTGACAAGTGCTTTAATGCTCCACCAGATGTGTCCAGGCACCAGAACTGTGACTTGAGCGACACAAACACATGCTAGAGTAAGGTTTCTGTATGTGCGTGTGCCTCATTATGGCATTCCTGTTCATGTGTGCGTGCATTTCTGATGTGTGTCATCAGCCACAGTTGAACTGCACATCTGGCATCCCCCACTAGGTGACCATGAGGGTTGTCCCCATTGCCAAATGTTTTGTACAGCTGCGTCAGATGCCACATATCAGAAGCATTGCAGCTTCCAGGGCATCCAGCACACACATTCATTATTACGGGCTGGCCATCACACACAAACCGCCACTTCATGGAGGGGAAGCCCTTGTGGATGATGTAGGCCCTACCACACTCACTGGCTGGTGCTTTGATGCATATGTGCGTGCAGTGTATTGCACACAGTACTTAGGGTATTCCACTATTGTGTGGAAATGACACATATTGCTGCCCAATACCTTACGGGGATTGGGGATATATACATCATCACTGACATGTGCTGACATGGCATTCATGAACTGGTGCAGTACCCTGGATGCTGATGTTTGTAAAATCCACATCATATCACTAGTTGATCTCTGGAAGGTACCTGTTTCTGGTATCCTTAGGGCAACACATACCTTGGTTTCCACTGGGATAGGTTTCCCTGTGTTGGTTCTGTGTGTGAGACATGGCCTGCACAGATCCACAATCTTCTGCAGGAGGTCTCTGTCCACTCTATAGTGCTCTACTATCTCCAGATCATGTAGCCCCTGGTAGGTTACCCTGTGCCTGTACACTCCTCTCCGTCTACTCACTGTGTGATGCTGAGCAGCATTCACATTGGCACAACCCTCCACATGTTGCATATGTTGACGTATAATAGCAATGGCAGCCCCTAACATTATGTTGTCTCAGTTAAGCTTTTACAGTTTGCACTTCTCTTAGTATACTACAGTGTTGCAGTGTGTCTGAGAAAAACATGGTGGACTGCTGTTTGTAGAGTTGTACGTGATGTGCTGTGCTGGCCTACTGTACTGGCAGTGTAATATACTCAGTCTGATTGTTTTCACCTGCTAGCTGTGGTAGTTCTCCTTGGTTAACTTACTGCTATTTGTTTACCTTCCTTTTCACTGTTTGTGTCCACAGTGAGCGGCGCCATGCATAGGAGCACAGTGAAGTGCATATCCGCTTCCACGTGTGCACACAGGCATATACATGTGTGCAAACACTTACACTGGCTTACACAACATTACACGGGCTTCAACAATCTTACAGTAGCTTACTCGTTCTTCAACTCGCGCACACAGGCTGACACACATGCACACATGCTTACTCGGGCTTACAGGCTTGCACGGGCGCAAACACACTTCACCAGGTTTGCAAGGAACTTCAGTGATATCCATGGTGTACACCGTCAGTTTACTGACTTTCCTAGGATAAATCATAACACGCCTCTTCCACTGATGAGTCACTGACAGCAGACATGTGACACACTGCTCCAATAAGATTACAGTGTTTTATACATACACACTCATGATGTCACCTATCTTCTACGCTGATAGTCCCCTTAACCTACTGTTACACTGTAGAGGCTGGGCCCATATGGCATGACAAATTGTGCTTCACTATCCTCAGCCTCAATTACATAGGATTGCCTACTAATGCTTGGTTACATCTCTGAGTGTGCGCTTCCACACATAGCAACCACTACTCAGTAGCCATGTTGTCTTCAGCTTGCCATTCACCTGTATGACGCAATAACTTTTAACTGACATTACAATTTGTATGTATATTTTACATATTTGTCTTGTTTTGTATGCACAGCGCGTACTCATGCCGCTGCGCTACACTTAAACACAGGAGATCGGGGGAGGACAACTAGAGTTTTATTAATTTCCAATGGGAATACATGCCACTGGCCTTATATTTGGCCATTGGCATGCTTCTTCAACTAAACCATCCTTTATTTGCAGATGACATTGCTCCGTTTAGCTACTTGCAGAACGTTACTCGGTTAACATCCGTGTACATTTCTGCACATAACTCTACTCTTGTACGGACAGCTTAGTGTTTCATGTATCGCATATTTTACATCATTTGCATAGCTTTCACCTACAAATGGGGTAATTTGCATATCCTAACATTGTCCGTGCAACGTTCGTTTGAGGGGCTGTGTTACACGCCCCTACAGGATATTGCTGAATAGCTTGGCAGACATCTTGCCTTGCTCTACTCTTACTCTACTCGTACACCGACCAAAGCTTCGTGAATCCTGGCCTAAGCTTTGATGTGTGCTAATATGTCTATTTGTGGAGTAAGCATGGCTGTAGGTATGTTTTGACCTGCTACGTCTGTTATTTCTACAGAGCACCTCCCACTTTCATCATTTGTAGAGGTGACAGCCCTATAGGAACTATATGTACAGCTGTGACATTTGACAAGTCCACACATACCTGCGGTCAATACTAAACTGACTACTTCAGCACTTTTCATACCATAAGATTTGTCTTGTAGTGGTATAGTCGATGATACTGTTTCCTATAACATGTATCTGTTTCTGATCTGATACAAGATATGTCATTTTATTACACCACTACACACAATATATGGAGAAATCACAAGCCAGATGCCATTACATTCCTTTTGTAGGACACACCCGCCCAGAGTGTTGTGTTCCTCATAAAAGCCAACAGGTGCTGATCAAAACATATTCTGCTATCATCTACCTTATGTGTTCACCGGTATTTGCGCTTTCCACCAGTGGCAGAACTCACATGCATGTGTGGGAGACTGAACACTGTATCGGGGACACTGCATAGCACCCTGAAGGACACATTTATGTTGTTTCTATTAACCTTCCACATTGACTATCATAGGGCATTAGTATTCATCCAGATTTGTCGAGGTACATGCTTTTGACTTATACATGTTTCGTCATTTGTCATAATGTCTTTTTTCACACCTGTCCACCTAATCTCACTAGTTCTGTACATTTATTTAGGTCAGGGTTACCTTCATACCTCTCAACTGTACACATTTTGGGTAAATGTCCCGAACTTAGACGTCTGATTTTGTTCCTTTTTTAATAATATTGTGCCTTTCTGGTAATTTAGTGGGAAGTCATTAGGGACTGTGGGGTTAGACAATAATGACAGACATTTGTAGTTTACAATTAATAACCCTCAAAACATTCATACTATTGACTGATCCATTATTCTATCAATGTTCTGACTTTGTAAGAGGAATATTTGAGATATTCCCTATTTGTACTTATTTTAAAATGCCTTTGTCCAGATGTCTTATTCTGATTGAGAGGTATGGTTACCATCTTATTCGTACGCATGTACGTCCATGATAATTGCTTACACGACACTAATATAACTCCCTACGTCTTCCCCCAATAGTTTACACGATATCCAGTAGATGGGTTCTTCATTTTAGTAAGTTAGAGGCATCTTCTATACCCACATAGGTATATTAATCACTCCCATGGGGCGGACCTCATAAATCTGTGCCAACCAACACCTAGGCACCTAGGTCCATTATTGCATACCCATGATTCCCAGACCTGACACCCCTCCACAGTAGTCATAACACATATTTAATGTGAGCGATAATAAAGTATGACGACACTTCTAAGCACTATCCACTCTCCGCATGTCGGTACATATGTCTTACATTCTGTCAACCCATGTGTTATTACACTTGCACAAGCTACTGTTGCATGTACAGCTATATTGTAGTTGCGGATGACACTTCTTTGCAGCAATCATTACAGGACAGTGCGTTTATAGATTCACTATTTTTGGAGTCCTGCAAAGGACACCTATATCCAAGTTTAAAGAGTAGGACTTACAGATCTGGCACACTGAAACTTTCCGGGCAGTAGTTTTGAGAGCAGCAGTGTATTTACCTTAATTGCATGTCTGTTATGTGTATCCATACTAGCTATGGTGTAACCTATTTATGTACATGTGTTATATCTACGAGGACATTTGTTTATATGTTTGTTAGGTATATATCAATTAATGTTGTATGTGTTTGAGTGTATGTATATATATATATATATATATATATATATATATATATATATATATATATATGTATATATATATATATATATTTATATATATATATATATATATATATATATATATATATATATATATATATATATATATATATATATGTCTGTACATTCTTTATTTCATATATTTATTTAGTTTAAGTCTGTGGATATATATATCTATACACAAATGTATATATCCATATATAGACATTACATGTAGAAACCAGCATTCATTTGCTATGCTGTGAGCAGGATTACACACGCACAGGCGCACTTGCATTTCCTTATCGTGGGTTACGCGCAGGCGCACATGCATATCCTTATTGTTGGTTACATATGTTTACTAAGTCTTTGTGCTTACGTGGGCTTTAATACTTGTGAGAGTACCAGTAAAATATCTGTAATCCGGTTAACGGACATATGCGAAACACACGTTCACCTTTACATATTTAAATGTCTGAACAGCACAGACGCATTCATTACACTTTAACATTATATGTGCTGTAGTCGTAGTTGAACCGGGACTGCATTCACGTTGGCCGGATGCTGTAACCACTATACTTTTGGTGTTCTGACTCATTTATATGCATACCCATAGTACATAGCTACATTAACATATGCCTCACCGCTTCACTTACGACACAGGCATCCATTCTCCTGCTGGGAAAAATGCGGTACTACATATTACACATTCCCTATTCCCTACTGCTCTGGACCCAAGCTGCATATTTCATCCCTGCAGGGATATTCAGAACCCCAAGGCTTATAGTCCTGACACATACAAGTCTTTAATTGTCAGGGTGTTCATGTGGTGATCTGGGTTTAGGCTTGTCCGCCTGGTGAACGGAACTGACCTGACCATGTTCAAATGTCAGACAAAGCACATGGACAGAATTTGTCCATTTTAAACATTTTATCTGTGTTTACAGACACAGATGTTTGGGCACCTGTCAGCAGCTTATATTGTTGGCAATACATAATATGGGTGGGGGTAGTTACAATACATAATCCACAGTGTTGGTATTCCCATTCACATTATTTTACCTGTGTTTACAGACACAGGTGTTTGGGCACCTGTCAGCAGCTTATAATGTTGGCAATACATAATATGGGCGGGGGTGGTTACAATACATTATCCACGGTGAGTGGTGTTCCCATTCACATTTGTCTATTTCCTGTATTCATTCATACGAGGATTATTATTTTGGACATGAATTAACTATGAATTAACTACAGGTATGCAGTAGTACAGTAAACATATGTGAAGGTTTGTTACAGTAAGAATGTATGGACCTCTGTAATACTCGGCGACTACCCCACATCCTTCACAACATTTCATGCTAATGTACATACTATTATTCTGTGAACTTTCAAAGTTTGTGAGAGCAGTATTTACATCTGTCCCTATTTGTCCACCTGTCATTTTAGGCTTTGTCCAGATTTTGTTGCTGTAATAGGTTGAGTGGTGGTGTCGGTATGTGATTGGGTTGAATATATACTGTCGATAATTCAGTGGGGAGTAGGGTTACCACCTCTTCCTCTTTGTGAGGGAAAGTCCCACTTTGGACAGTTGTGTCTTGTGACGACACCTAAGACATGGCAAGTGTCCTGTGATTTTAAGACACAGGTATATTTCTTATTTTCTTTAATAGTTGCTTGATACAGGTATTTTGTATCTGAAACACATAACTATTATTTGGGTTAGCATAAGCAATTCACATGCTATGACATAAGCTTTTATCTTGGCAAACAAGTGTAATTCTGTCCTTTGCACTGGCCGGGGGTATGTTTTATCCTGCAAATTCTCACATTTCTACATCAGATGTCCCACCTTGGGCATCTGAACAGGTGGCAACCCTAGTGGGGAGACCTGCATGGTGGACAGGTGTTCCATCCTGCGTAGTATGTTTTGCATGTCTGTCTAGAAACTGAACAGTACCGTGACTACACATACATGTTTTGTCCAGATGTGTACAGTACTAAACACCGTGGCGTGTGAACAACTCTGATGTTTCAACAGGTTACTTATCCCACACGGGATGTACACACATTTTGCCAGAACATGGACGCGCGGGCATTTGGATTTATGTAACTGTGATGGGATGTTTACACACGTGGGATACATATTTGCAATCCTGACACTGCCTAGGTCGAGACTTCCTACTACATATGGGGAATACTCGCTATGTGTAGGTGTACGGCTGCGCAAGGCTGGTAGCTGGATTTGGTGGACATTTGGACATGGGTGTGGGTTATGTGCTATACAGGGGTTGTTGCGTATTGCATTTGCATGCATGGGTTCTGCATTTGGATGTCCCGGTTCCGCATATAGCATCCTATGTGTATGTGCCGGTTACGTTCCTGTTCATGTGTGTAGCACATTTTAATATTCATATGTTTGTGTGAGTTTGGTATACAATTTGGACTGTTAGGTTTCTTTACGGTTGTTATATGGCCACAACTGCCCAGCTGTGTACTATCACTACCACTGTGGGACTGCTGGTGACCCTGCCCATGGGGCTAGACGTGTGTATTGGCGGCATGCTGACATGATGCGCTTCACTTCCACTGGGTATAACTACTGACAGTGCAGTACATTACGGACACACGATTTTAAATATCATTTGTTCCATGGATGGAATCTCATATTGTGTTGCGTGCATTTCTGTTTGGTTCTCCATTTTGTGTGGCCGGGAACTGTCTTGCATGCTTTGCATAAGTTTCATTATCCACGGACACTGATAGGTGCGATTACTATTGCAGGCAGGCTATAATATTCAGCAGTTTAGGTTGCTCATCGACAGCCAATATTGACACGCCTCCGGGCGCAGCTTAGTAATGCCCCATGCACTCGCGCACGTGTCCTATGCACGTGGATGTGGTGGCAGCGCACCTTCATTAATATGCATATGGCGCTACTACACCATATATACGCCGCACGGCCGGCGCAGGCCTTACACCGGCCTTGCGCCGAGCTTCATGAATCCGGGGGATAGTCTTAACTATTTTATATTTTTGTCTCCCTTTGTATATTTTGTTTAGCCTTGTGCAAATTTTCTTGTACTACATGAAGGTTCTTATCCCATTTTTTGTTTGTATTTTTTTATACTGGGGTTTTATTTTCTGAAATAAATATACATGTTTAATGTCTCAGTTATTATTAATTTCCATATATTCTTTAATATCGTTAATTAACCAGTCTTTGGAATTATTTAAGTTAGTTATATATGCTGGAATCCTTGCAAAGAAACATATTTTCTGCTGGCAATTGACACAGTGAAACAAATAGCACTGCAGAATAAAAACATCATGGACTTACCCTTTGTCTAAATTGTTTTTAAAGTCATTCAAAATAATCTATCAATTCTAGACTGAGTAACAAATGTATATAAATAATGAATGAAATACAGAGAATTAGACCCTGAAAAAGTATAATATCTTTAAGGCCCAACCTTTTGATCAAAGTGCTTAAAAGTATTTGCAGAATACAGATATTTAGTTCATAACCTGCATTTGTGACTTTTGTATTATCATGCAAATAAAATCTCCCTACAATTAATTGTCTTTTCAACTTACTTAGTAATGTATCTAAGTCATCTTTAGCTATCTTAGCTCTTAGCCCAGGGGACTATGCATATTATAGAGCATTTTTTTATATATTCTGCCAGTATCATTAAAATATAACTCTTGAGTCTGAGTGAACAGAGAGTATTTCTTGCATAACTGATTTCTTACAAAATATGGCACTCTTCTCCTCTTTTCTCTGAAAGATGACGCTAATAAGACTTTGT
>NC_056735.1:838713552-838771052 GCF_019279795.1 Protopterus annectens
AGGACAGCTGGTAGGGATGTCATGGGGTATATGTGGTGTGGACAGGGGAGTGAAGTTTTCACAGAACCTGTCAGCCAACAAGTTAGCCATGTCCACAGGGTCAATATATGTGACATCATTAACTACCAGTTCAGCACAAATCTTGACCTTTCCTTTTAGGTTATGGATGCAACTAAAGAATGTCTTATGGTTGTCCATAGTTGAAGAAGCTAATTTGGATTCATAGTTTGCTTTGGAGGACTTCACAAGAAGTCTTATTTGCTTGTTTAAGCTGAGGATGGAGTGTTTCCAGTTTAGGGCTCACTCCCTCTTACTCTTAGACAACAATTTCTTCCTCTTATTGTAAAGCCTGTTAATGGCTGTTATCCACTAGGCAGGTTTGCTTTTCCTTAAGGAGCTTGTTATGGTCCTATCAGGTACAGCTGAGTCAATGCAGTTATACTGGTGTTTGTATAAAGCATTGGTGTAGAACTCAGCATAATTGCCAGATCCATCTAAAGGGGGCGGTGCAGTGAAGCTATTTATACTATCCTGTAAGTGATTATAGTCTGCTTTGGAGAAGTTTTTTAGTTTAGTTGCTGCTGGGGAGGGGGGGGGGCAGGCATGAAAGTTACTTCGAATGAGACTGATTTGTGGTCAGATCTCAACAGGGAAGGCCTCACAGTGGGAGTGTTATAGTGGTCCCTCATACTGATAACTACCAAATCCAGGATGTTGGCACCCCTTGTGGAGTTGTCAACCAGGTGGTCCAGGGAAGTGGAGTTAATGAAGTCGAGGAACATTGGGGCAAAGTTACCAAATTATAGGTACCAAATGTAGGACTTTACCAGTATTTTAAAATGAGAGTCTGGTATGTTGCATTTTAATTAAAAGCTTTCACAAGACTAACCAGTGACCTTATAGATATAGATAGATAGATAGATAGATAGATAGATAGATAGATAGACAGATAGATAGATAGATAGATGTACCAATATAGAATTTTACAGACACTTCATATTGATAATCTAGTGTGTTGCATTATCCTCAGGTTTCCTCAGAAGTGGTTGTTTATGGTGGGAGTGGAACACTCATCCATAATATATCTTCACTGAGTTGTCGTTACATTGCAGAAGAGGAACTTATAGTTTTGAGCAAAAAAGAAACTTGGAATTTCATTAGCTCATTCTACCTAATGCAAAGATCATTTGGGAAGGCCAACCCCCTTAGTCCCTTAACCTTGAACTATCTTCTGTTCCTGCTCTATCCCTTTTTACTTAAGAAAACATATTCAGCTGCTTATATTTTTCTAATTTGTGTTTCTTCCTACTACTCTGTTACTTCATCTTGCTTTGCTTCTACCTACTACTTGCTGCCTGTTCTCTAAAGTGTTCTACTGCATGTATTCTGTTGCATTTATTACTGCTTGTTTATAGCCTATCTAAATTGTTAAGTGTTTTAGTTTAAGCACTTGGGCTTTAGGCCCACCCTTTAGCTCTCCCTGGCCTTTCTCCCTCAGATTCTGACAAATATGGATGGATAATTTCCTATAGTTTCTCCTGCCAGTCTGGTTTATATGGGCATCCTGAGACAGCGTAGCAACTGCTTCATGTACACGGACAACCATCTACTACTACCACCAAGGAACACAATTTGTGAGAGATGCCATTACATTAAGAACATAGAGTCCAAGCTCTCTCCCCCTCAAGCCAGTATATCTGGCACTGAAAAAGTTGCCAACACAATCACTACACCTCAAACACCACCCACACCTACACAGCACACACCTACATATGCGGAGGTCCTCCACATAAACATACCCAAACAAAGGAGACTGCTGAGGCAAAAACACACGCGATCTCCACAGCCCTCCACACCACATACCATGCATAGTCCACACACCTGTGCCTCACAACCACTAAGGTTTCACCATAAACCCAACATATTAGTCAAAGGAGATTCCATTGTGAGAGACACAGATGTGCCTGTCATGAGGCTGGATAAGGAGAAAGTCATGGTTAGTTGTCTGTCAGGTGCCAGAATCTACCATATCACACATGCACTCAAGTCTCTCCACAACAGGTATTGTTATGACACTGTCATAGTCCATGTTGGCATGAATGATTTGAGACCTACCTCTCTGGACTATACGAAGAGAGACATGATTGAGGTTGATGATTATGTGCCCCAAGGAGGTATGTCCCTAGCCTTAAGCAGCAGTCTGCTGTCACACATGATGATGCCTCAATGTAAACAGAATATGATTGACTTTAACAATTGGCTTAGTTTCTGGTGTCATTCCGTACCTGACAGCCTGGGAAGATATGATAGACAGACCATGATGCTTTGCCAGAGATAGCCTGCATCTGTCTCACCTGGGCTTCAGGCTTCTGGCAATGGCTCTTGTCTCCCCTATAGTGCCTTTTTTAGGAAAAGTGATAAGGCTAAAACTACCAGCATAAAAATTTCAACAAAACAGAAATTAAAGGTCATGCTGCTAAATGCTAGGAGTCTAAATATGAAACTGCACAAATTGCAAGCATTCCTAACCCTGGAAAATGCTGACATCTGTACAGTCACAGAAACCTGGTTCAAAGTTGAGGACAGCACCCCAGCCTTACCTGGTTACTAATTCTATCATACATTCAGTTGCCAAACTGTGGGCAGTAAAGCCAAAGGAGGTGGAGTTTCAATATACATTAAAGACATACACACTTCCAGGCTGGTCAGACAGTATGATGCACAGGAGACACTCCAGGTGCAGTTAACCATTGACAAGACCCCTATTCAAATCATAGCTAGCTACTGGTCCCCAAATCTGACTCAGGATGCCCAATCTGCGTACTTGGACCTGTTCAAATCTATCAAGATTCAACCCTTTACTCTGATCTTGGGTGACTTTAACTTCCCAAACATAGACTGGAAGAACTACTCATGCCAGAACACAAATGCCCAGGGATTCCTTGATTTTGTCAGTGCAAATGCCTTGGAACAGATAATCAATATCCCCACAAGGGGTGATAATATCTTGGACTTGCTATTAACCAACATGAGTAACCACTGCAGCATCCCTACAGTATCATCCTCCATGGTAAGATCCGACCACAAAGTGGTCAGTTTCAAAGTCACCATCTCCCTGAACCCCCCTCTAGCTAGAATCAGACATAAAAACTTCTCCAAAGCTGATTACAGCCTCCTGAGGGATGGTGTAAACAGCTTCACAGCCCCCTCCCCCTCTGTAGGAACTGGCTCCAATATCCAAAACTACAGCAAAGCAGTATACAAGCATTTATATAGATACATGGAATCAGGCACACCAGACAGGACTAAATCATCCTCTGCAAGGAAGAGTAAACCTGTCTGGTGGACATTTGAAATAAATACACTTTATAACAAAAGGAATACAATGCTGTCCAAAACCAAGAAGGAGCAGGTGCCCAATTGGAAGTAATGTCTCCTTAGCTTGAACAAGCAAGTAAGAGCACTAGTGAAATCCTCCAAAGCAAACTTCCAGTCCAAATTGGCCACATCTACTAAAAACAATTATAAGGCCTTCTTCACATATGTCTGCAACCTCAAAGAAGCACCAAGATCTGTTCAGGATTGGTGGTCAAGGACACAACATATACAAAAGCTGTAGATATAGCAAACGTGCTGGCTGACAGATTCAGCAAAAATCTTACCCCTCTGTCCCCCCATCAGTAAATCATGACATCTCCAGTACCTGTCCCCTTCCCCTTATATCTATGGAACAGGTCATCACTGCACTCTTAAAGGCAAATAAATACAGCCTCCATGGGACCCGATAACATCCCAGGCAGCATCCTACATGAACTCAGGCAGGAACTCGCAGCACCACTAGGCACCCTGTTCAACCAAAGCCTGAGTACTGGCTTCAACCCAGCTGAGTGGAGAACACCACTGTCATCCCTTTACACAAAGGAGGAGTGTCCAACAATCCGGAAAATTATAGATCCATTAGCCTAACTAGCCTGATCTGCAAGGCCATGGAATAGATTATCATGGACCTCATCAGCAAGGACATTGGCAACCTCAAAACACTTGATCCCACACAGTATAGCTTCATCAAGGGGAGGTCATGTCTTCTAAATTTGGTTGACTTCTTTGAGACAGTCACAAAAGCCATGGATGAGGAGAAGATGGTGCACATCGCCTACCTTGACCTGGCCAAAGCCTTTGACACTATTCCCCACTCAGGCATAATAGATAAACTCTCTTAACTAGGCATCGATCCATATGTTACCAGATGGGTATCAAACTGGTTCACTGATAGAACCCACGTAGTCAAAAATAGCGAAAGCCACCTCAAGCAGTAGACCTGTAACAAGCGGCATACCCCAGGGTTTGGTTTTGGGGCCTCTGTTATTTGGGATATACTTTTCTGAGGTGCAGGCCAAAACCAGTGGGCTATGGCTGACCAAGTTTTCAGATGACTGCGAGCTGGGTGCTGTCATCAATTCCCCTAGTGATGTGAACATCCTCCAAGCTGGGTCTCACTCAGACAAAAGATTGGTGCCAGGAACATGGCCTCAAGCTTAATACCAAAAAATGCATCATTATCCCCTTTTGGGAGAGTGACAGCCCCACAAATTATCACATTAATAACAATGTCCTAATCACTTAATCAGTCGTGAGGGATTTGGGCACCCAGATTGATAACAACCTGATTTTTGACCACCATGTTGCTTCAGTTGTATGAAAAGCCTTCTGCATGGCCCACCTGATAAGTAAGGGTATCTCATCCAGGGACAAGGTGGACATCATAACATCCCTGTATTCTTCCCTTATAAGGCCCATTATCGAGTACAATGCCCCTTTCGGCATGTACCTCACAAAGCACATGCAGCAGCTGGAGAGACCACAGAGGTTTCTCACCAGGAGAATCCAGGGACTCAAACATCTACCATACACAGATAGGCTAAAAACCCTATCTCTCTACTTGGTTTCATACAGACTCCTCAGAGGTGACCTGTATCTGGCATACAAGGCTTCACGGACCCCACCTTGATGGGACTGCTGCATATCTGCAAGTCAAGTTCCATTCGAGTAACCCACATGGGTGGCCTCAACCTGGTCTGTGACATCAGCAGGACTTGTTGGCAGGACAGATTTGTGTCCCAGAAACTCCCCCATCTATGGAATAGACTCTCTATCCACATCAAACAGAGTACCTCTTTACCCCTTTTTAAGCGCAACCTTTATAATTGCATGGGAAACAGAAAATATACCCCTGGGATTCCACCCATGTCCCTGCTGGACAGGGGCATCAGGTGCTGATTTGTCTAAATATGGGCTAAACTCTTGGCTAGGCTTATAAGGGCCTCAGTGCCAATAGCCTAGTAACCTCCTCCCATAATCCTATGAGTCCTATGAATCCTTTCAGTCCTCTTTGTAGGGATCTTTATACCTTCAACAGCAGTACCATATGGCATGTGCATAGTTTATATAACAATATGCAGTATTCTGTAATTAGTCTTATAAGGGCTGTATTCACAGGCACACTTACTTTCCTGGTAAGGCTCTTATGCTTGTGGAAAGTAGTGGCCATACTGATATGAAATGAAATAACATTGTGTACAAGGACTCCAAGGTCTTATATTATTTTCTCATGTTTTAGTTGTTACCATTCAATAATCTGTAGAATTTGCATGAAAGGGTAACAGATGCAAGAAAACTATATTTTTTTAAATGGAAGCTAAGATGATTCCTACTGCACTCTATGTGTAATGGCAAATACTTTTTGAAGGGCGGTGTTACCCGTTATCTGTATATGTGGAGAGACTGACATAATAGTCATTTTCAGCCTCTGTGAAAAAATCTGTTAAAAGGGGTTGCCAGGACAAAACCTTGAGAGAACCTTCTGGTGACAAAGAATAGTAAGTATCCAAGTCATCTTAAGCCTACCTGTTATATAAAGTCATTTTGCCAGTTGTGGATCCATGTTATTATGATTTTATTCATTTTTAGACCACCAAGACATATGTATGATACATTTAGTGTTATAATGCTTTAGCCAGAGAGATGTAACCTGCATAGACTGAATTAACTTCATCCAAGATGGTAGTCACATGTTCAGAAATGTTCAAGATTAAGTGTATAAGATCTGCCTTTTATTAAAACCATACAGCTGAGACCATGGAGAAAAAGGATCCTCATGTCTGCCAGAATAAGCTTCTTGATGATTCTCTCCATCCTCATGAACACTTTTCTTATGAGACTAATCAGTTTGCAATTATTTGTGCAGTTGGGATAGTTTTCTTTATGGATTTGGGACTGCAATAGTCTGCTTCTAGATATCAGAGATCCATTCAGTTTTAATTGTTTATTTCAACCAAGCATAAATGGGTACACTAGGTTATGTTTGCATACATTTGGCTTTTTGCTTTCCTTATCTAATCCCATGGAACTGATGTTTCTGGACATGCTGAGGAAAGAAGAGAGCATTTCATATGTAATGCCTGCTGGAATCATGTTGCAGGAAGAAGAGTGGAGTGGATGGATTACTTTTCATTCTCTGAAATTTTCTCCAGATCTATATTCTGGTGTGTTGGATTCATCTGTTGGCTCTGTTATGTTGTGTCTTTTGGCTTTTCCCAGTTAGGGGTCGCCACAGCGGAACTGCGGTCTGCTAATGATCGGCAGTAGATTTTTACGTGCCAAGTTGCCAGCTCTGGCGCACAACCTTCAACGAAGGTACGCCCATTCATGCATGTTTCCACACAGAAGATGCTTTAGCTGAGAATCGAACAGGACAACGTTTTACTGTGAGGCGACAACGCTACTGCAGCACCACCACCGCAGTATGTTGGCTCTATTATGATGACAAAATATTGAGCAAGCACATTCATTTTTTATTACTTCTCCTTCATTTGGTATATGATTGTAAAATGCTTTATACTGTCAGCAATCCAAAAGGTTAGGTTTTATTTTGAAATTGGCTCTGCTTATTTTGATTGCTTTAGTGAGTTTATTTAGATAAGGTCAACCTTCGACTTGTGGTACTGGGTTGCGTAATATTTGAAGGTATTGCATGCTTCATAGTTTCATAGTTATATACTAGGATAATGACCACTAGGGCCTTTTTAAGCCTAACCATGCAACCCAACCCAACTGTGTCCCTGTGTAGCATGGCTGTATATTAGGAGATGGTATGTCTGTCAGCCAAGAGATTCAATATATTGATGTGCTCAGTTTAGGTGGCACCATGGAACACTAGTTTGGCATAGTAATCTATGCTGCCTTTGATGTTACAGACATAACTGTAGAGGGCCTTGTGGTTGCCTGTAGTCTGTGAAGCTATCTTGACCTCATAACTGGCCTTGTTGAACTTAATTAGTCCTCTTAGTTTCCTGTTTAGTTTAATTAGACAGCTCTTATAATTATAGGATTTGCTCTTCTTGATTATAGCCATGACTTTTTCCTTTTGTTTTATGCCCTGTTAAGGTTAGCATTCCATCAGTGTGGTTTGCTTTTAGAGTTTGTTTTGGGCTTACTTGTAGTAGTTGCAGCAGCCTCAATACAGCATTGAGCAGTAACACCTTTAGTTTCTTTGGATTTTGTCTGCTGTGCCGGTAGCTTTGTCAATTTGGCATTGCTTAAAAAAGGCTCTTAGGGGGTTTATAAGGTTTTAGCCAATATTTAGAAGCCTAGGGTGGACAGATGCAGACCATCCTTTGCAAAGCAATGTTGTTTGTTAACATCTTCTTGCATGATGACAAATATTGAATTCCTCTGGAAGGAAACTGGAAGCTAAGCCAATTACTGAAGTCAACCATTTTTTGTTTGTACTGTGGCATTGTTCTTTGTGAAGACGCATATTCAGGGAGATCAATAATGACTCTTTTCATATACTGCAGGGAGACACATCTCAGGTCATTAACTCACACATGGGCACTGGGTGTGGTCACTTGAGTGCATGTTACACTTGGTGGATCCTGGCTCCAGACACACAACCAACTGTTGCCTTCTCCTTATTCAATCTGATGAGTGGTCTATCTGTGTGTCATACAAAGGAGTCTCCATGACAAGAGTCCTGGGTAATGTGTTTGCTTGCCTTATGGACTTTGCTCTTGAGGCTCCACTAGGTGTATACATATGTGTGGTGCTTGGTGTTGCTTTTGGTAAGTGCTATGGAGATTGCTGAAGATAGGCATTGCTGTTTATTGACTTAGAAGGTCTTTGAGGTTTGGGACGATTGCTTTTTAGTGTCTCAGCATAAGTTGGCCTATGCGTGTGGTGGACACTACATATGGAGATGTAGTGTATGTGTTTTTGACAACTGCAAGAGTTTTGTCTCCAGTGAAATTGTGTATGTGCATCTATCACATACTGTGTTTGTTTCTTTAAGGATTAAATAGTTGACTGTGAACATTGCAACGTTGTCTCAGGATGCCATTATCTGCCAAGTTGACTACAGAGACATTTGAAAATTGCATATTCATGTTGTCCAGACCTGTATTTGGGAGAGCTACTGTAGGTTATGGACTGTTATACAGAGGTCCGTTTTGGTTTGGCACTAGAGTAGGTCACATTGTGCCAAGATTTGATGGTAGTGCTGCTTAACATGCAAACTAACTGCTCTAAGCTTGTCTTTGTGCAATGGCTTTTTTAGCCACACATTCTAAGGATTTATTTATTTATTTTATTTATTTGCCTTTTTTACTGGGAAAGGACGACTGGGTAATACCCATTTTCAGCAGAGGCCTGGGAAGAAAAGCTCCATTTGCTTACATTGCATTATACTAAGTTTCAGACAAACACATAGTAGTTATATTTCTATTTACATTTATACAAAACAGTAGTTACATTCACACAGGGTGGCCACAGTGGTGCAGCGGTTAGCATTGCTACCTCACAGCAAGAGGTTCTCTGGTTTGGTACTTGGCTGGGTTGCCTTCTGTGTTTATTCTGCATTTCCTCCCTGCAGTTGTGTGGGTCTCTTCCAGGTGCTCTGGTTTCCTCCCATACTCTAAATTGGCCCTAAGTCTGGAGGTTGGGTGCCAAGCTGGCAACTCAACACTGTAAAACTCCACTACCATTCGTTCTGTGGACCATTGTTCTGCTATGGCAACCCCTAACTGGGAAAAAAGTAGATACATTTATGCATATTAATAATAAATAAATTTTACAGATGTTCTAAATCAGCTATATTAAAAGTAGTGAATATAGTGACAGTGATAAAACAATTGGAATTGAGGTCCTTAGAAAAAAGCAGGAGGAAACTACATAGAAAAAATATGAATTGTGGGAACAATACATACAGGGGAGGAATAAGGTTTAAGAGAAGGCAAGACTTAAATGAGCTTTCTAATGTTTGACTGAAAATGATTGGGTAGATTATAAGTGATGTATAATGTTTGCAACTGGGAGTGTGTCAGTATGGTTTGTGATGTAAAATGCTTGCAACTAGGACTGTGTCAATGTGGTTTGTTTTCCTTTATATAAATGTGTGATTGTTTATGTCGTGATAGTTTAATAAAGATGTTTCTTATTTAAAAAAGGGACAGGAATTGAATAATTTCTGTAACGTTGTTTAGGTTATATGATATGTAGCAATAGATGTGAAGCATAATGTTTGTTAATTTTAACTTGTTAATACAATTTGATTACTTTTATAGAAATGCAAATGTGCTTATGTCACAAGTGATAATTCAATAAAGGTGTTTAAAAAAAAGATTTTACACAGGTGGAAGTTACTAAAGAGTAAGCACACATTCAACTTAGTGGATTGTACAGACAGCAGTTGTGTAAAAAAATAGTTTTGTCATTTCAGTAAGAGGTTGATAATATTATGTTTAAGGAGGGTATTTAAATAGTATTGTGCAGTGAAAAAGTTTTAACCCTGTGATGAGCATATACAGGACCAGGATTGGTTAAGATGTTGTTTAAGCAGTAGTTTAAAACTACTGAGTTTGTTTGAGAGTTTTATTCGCATGGGGATACTGTTCCAGAGTTTAGCAACACATTGGGAGTACAGCGAGTCTCCTGCAACATTAGTTGACTTATTTGTAAGTAATAAGAATTTGTTACTAGAATGGACGTCCCTTGCACTTTCACGAGTACCAGTTCACCAAACCGGTAATAAAATCAAAAAACACACACTACGAAGCTGCACCCCACACCCCTGCTACTTTATATATACTAACTCTGAAATCACACTACTGTGGGAAAACAGGTATATTCCCTTATCCCCACTGTAGTGTGCTTTGGTGCTGCTGTGTGTGTTTTTTGTTTTAATTACCAGTTTGGTGAACTGGTATTCACGAAAGTGCACTTTTATTTAAATGCACTTCCATGTAATTGGGATTGTACTTTTGTTTTTTGAAAGAACAAGCTTTCGACAAGCAAAAGTAGACCCATATATATATATATATATATATATATATATATATATATATATATATATAGATAGATATATGTGTGTGTGTGTGTGTGATTTCTTTTTTTTAAACTAGTGCCTAAGTGCAATGCTATGCATTCCTTCTGTTTCTTTAGTTCTGACAGTTCATAAGACATCTCATTTAGAATATGGGTTCAGAAAAACAAAGCTTTGTCTTCACTGGTGTTATCTTTATTATATTCCATCCATCACAAATCACATTTTCTAGTCATGCAGAAAGACTAATTAGGTAAGAGTAATAGCTAATAAGAGCATTTGAAAAAAATATATATATAAAATCAAACAGTTCTCAAACAACACATCTGCTTCATGATTTCTCTGCAGTGAATCATGCTTGATAGGCACACATCTAAGAAAAAATGTAATAGCAATAACTAATTATGATTACATTAAAATAGAAGCAAAGACTGACTGTGAAATCAACACATCAACTTTTCAGCTCCTCAAGCCTGCATCAGAGATTATGTTTCTCATCATATGACTACAGAACATTTAACAAGAAGAATAACTAACAATAATAGTTACATTAAAATAAAAAGTGGCACTTAGCTGGCTCTGAAAACAACACATCCACTCAATTATCCTCCTCCTCCCTCCATCATGAATGTTTTCTTGACATTTAAGATCAAGATGAATTTAAAGCATAATAACTATGATGATAATAATAATTACATTCAGCACCATGGAAGCCATCTTTTTTTCTGAAAACAATGGCTCCTCGTTGTCTTCTTGCTTTGTCAAACATCATATTTTCATGATCTGTAAATACAAACTAAACTGATAGCCAAGCTGCTAGATGGCATTATTAACATTGTGTTTTATATTGTAATCACAAATAACACCTCTTTCTTGGATAGATATTGTTTATTAAATGTAGAGCAAGATCAGAAATGAATATCTAAAGACCATTAGTGACACAGCTTTATTTGTTTCTTCTCTTTAGAAATATATAGCATTCATGTTAATAAAACTGGTCGCAAGCAATATATGGATATTAAGGACAGGAAGATAATCACTTTTGCTTTGATGCTTACTGGCTGTTGACACATTCTACTAATTGCAGAATTTAGCCAGAGTTGGAAATGTCCTGCCATACATGAAACAAGCAAACACAGCAAAAACTATGCAATGGGTAATATCTGATATGGTGGACAATACTGGGGAATATTAGACTTCCCTGGTCATAGGTAATTAGTCTTGCAGTCCAGGACATCATTAAGGAGCCTAGCCCAAATATCTAATTACCCCTAACTACTGGTTAAGTGACTTGCTCTAGATCAGGCACTATGCAAATAAGAACTGCAAGAATCAATCTTTGTACCACAGCAAGTTTTTCTCTCAGGTTTAACTCTCTGTGCTAACTGATAGACTTGACATATAGCCAAGAAGGTGGTGGTGGTGTGGGGGGGGGTTAAACCCACACCTATTAGCACAAATACTCTCAAAGTCACACATTTAATGTACTGAGCTACATGATGACTCTTAAAAACTATATATGGAGCCAAATAAACCTGGAAATTTCACATATTACCAAATGCTACCCAATTCCTATGGGAACATATGTGAATTTTTTTTTTTAATTTTTAAAACTATATTTCACACTATAGTAAGAATATTCAAGAAGTTAACTTTAAAGCTAACAGTGGGATCATTTATTTTAATCATTTGTTAAACAGGTGAACAGTCATCTTGAACAGTTTTCAGTTATAATCCAGGCTAAGGAAAGGGAAACATATATGGACAGTTTAGATTAACTACTCAAACTGCTTGTTTTCTGGTGGGGGAAAGAAACCAGAGCACCTGGAGGAAAAAAACACAGTACTAAGATCAGACAGATTCCAAAAAGAGAATGACCAGAGGTAAGAATTGAACCCCACAGCTCTGTAGCATACATTGTAAATACTGAGCCAAAATATCACATGTAATAATAACTGGTGTAGTGATTTCCATGTTGTTATTGGAATTAAGGTATGGAACATTAATAGCTGTGTTCCATAATTACAGCTACATTGGCAATTTGCTCATTATTGCAGGCAAGTTTGCACAATAAAGCAAAACCTTTGTCTAAAATTTTTTTGTTTTTGTCAGAAGTGTTACTGAATCCTAAGTCCATTGGCTCTTTATACAGATAATATGATACACTAAAAGCTGAGAAATAGTTATATCTAGCTGAAATATATGTTAGTGAGTTAAAGATCTGCTGTGCTGCGAATCTGTTTTAGACATGAGAAGAATAAGCTTGATTCGTTTATGTTGTCTTTATCAGATATGCAAATTAGTTATTGTGAGAGATACCTTATTTGCATATGGAGGGTGCACACAGTTTTGTGCTTTCCTATGAAGTCTGCAATACATTACTTTTACTACACAGATATGTGTACTGCAATTATGCATTAGACAGTACAGAGAGAGAAAAAGGGGCTTCTTACTTTGCTTTTTTTTTGTTGCCAATAAATTAGATATGTAAATGAGCTGTTATGTGAGATAGCTCATTTGAGCTGTTATGTGAATCAACCAATTTGCATATTGGGACAGATCAGTAGGATGATGATGTCCTTTGTGTTTTGAGTTAAAGGAAATGTTTTGTTTATTTTTTGTGTATGTCATGTCTTCTTATTGAAGGCTGCTGCTTGTAATGTTTTACTGTTTTCCCAAGGTTCTGACCACTGTCTGTACAGCTGTATTATATGCATCTCAGCTCGAAAAGCTGTAAAGTTCTTTGCAGTCACAATTTTCTCCTTGCCCCCTCCCTTTTTTCTGTCTTTATCTTGTATTGCATCGTAACAACTAAATTTTCATACACTGAAAGGCATCACATGGGAGTTCTAAGATTATTCAAACAATAGAAATGTGGAATAAGCGATAAGGTGGAGAGAGCAACACCAAAGCAACAGAAAAAAGAAAATAGCCACTCCACACCGTCAAGCCAAATAAAATTTATTAAAAAACGACAAAGCTTTCAGATATAAAAAACATCCTTCCTCAGTGTCTTATACAAAAGAAAGGTTAAAACTAACATTTATACTAATAGGACATGACACAGCCATTAACTGATTAAGGTGAACACCCAGTTCGTAAAGATACAGAAACAATGATAAAATGGATAAGAAGTATATGCATATCTTCCTCTCATTTTTTTTTTCTAATTTTCCTTTGTTTATTTTTTAGAATAGGTTTTAGTGTAACATGTTTATTTAAGCCCGGGTCTTTATCTGCTTCAAGCCTCACAAACAATTCATATTCTTTCATGTCCACATTATTAACATGGTCTCCACGTCTAATACCTGGGTATACAATAGATATGACCTTGAAGTCAAATTCATGAGCAGCACCCATTGCAGAAATGTGGCAAGCCAGTGAGTTAGTAGGTATATTCCTATGAATCTCCGATCTATGCTCAATAATTCTATCCCTCAGGTGCCTGACTGATTTGCCCACATAAAATCCTGAACATTTCTTACATGTGGCAAGATATATAATACCAGTGGTATTACACATCGCTGTACAGTGAAAAATTAATCTCCTGCTACTCATAGGATGTATAAATTCTGGACACTGATTAATACTCGCACAACATGAACAAATGTAACATGGAAAAGTGCCTTTTTTCTTAAACTCAATTCCTTGTGTATTATTCAAAGAAAAATCTTTGTAAGATAAAAGTTGTTTCAAATTATTACAATTATGTTAGGTAAACATAGGTTGGTCTGGGAGCCATTTCTCATGACCGGGTATAGATTTCAGGACAAACCAATTTTTTCTTATGCTCAATTTTTCTGCTCATTCTATTGTATGTCATGAGATATCTAAGGGCTTGTCCATTACCACGACTCATAGTGTCAGCATTGGAATTCTCTTTAACAGAAAAGTCGGGTCTGGCTACAGACTCCTTCAGTGTCAGAGCATCCCTCCTAGCTGTCTCTATTTCTGTCATATTGAACCCCTTCTCCAAAAAACTTACAGTCATTTCCTGCATCTGAGCATTACATACCTCCAGCTCTGTATTAAGTCGACTGGCTCTTAAGTACTGACTTTTTAAGATACTCTTGAAGGTTCTCCTCGCGTGCATACTTTTTTATGGAGACATTTGTTGACTTGGACATCCTTCTTATAGACACTAGTTTGTAAGCCATGATCTGTAAGCATCAACTGTATATCAAAGAAACTTAGGGATTTGTCAGAGAACTTCATCTCAAATTTAAGAAATTCAACAGTCTCATTCAAGTATGTACAAAAGTTTTGTAGATCCAACATAGTACCATGCCAAACTAGGAAAATGTCATCCACAAAATGCTTATAGAATGAAACATTCCTAGCATAGGGATTACTTACATCATATATAAAGTTTTCTTCCCAGCTGCTCAGAGACAAGTTAGCACAGGTATTTGCTATGGCAGTGCTCATAGCAGTACCCAAATCTTGATGGTAAATTTGCTTATTGAAAACAAAAACTTTGTTTTTTAGAACCAGATCTAATAGTTCACAAATTGTCTCAGAACTTCTACCATTAACCAAACCATGCTCAGCTAGTATTTGTCTGACACAATCAACTCCATAAGTGTTGGGGATGACAGTAAATAAAGATTTTATATCTAATGTTACTAGGAAAAAGTCCTGATTATTAACGTTATCATATCAATTGTAAAGCTGAGCTAAAAAATCACCACTATCTTTAATATAACTAGGGACAAATTTTAGATAGTCCTTTAGTATATTTTGGATGTATACAGATATAGGCTCTGTAATCCAACCACCACTTGAGGCAAATGGACCCATGGGTGGTTGCTCGACAGACTTATGGATCTTAGGAAGTCCATAAAGTATGGGGATGGTAGGACAGGGCACACTCAAATAATGAAAAGTTTCAAGGTCTATGTCATTCATTACTTGGAGGTTGTATATAGACATATTTATTTTACTAATCATACTGTCTAGTTCTTAATTACCAATAACATTAAACATAGACTCATCCCTAAGAAGATCCATCATGGATTGTATATACTGTTCTATGTCCATTATCACTATTGCTCCTCCCTTATCAGCCTCTTTTATAATAATTTGTGTGCTAGTTTGTAGTGATTTTAATAATTCACATTCTGATCGAGTCAAGTTATGATGTTTAGGACTATTATTCCTTGTATATAAATCATGTATTTGTTTCTCACATAATTCATTGAATACAGAGATAATAGGGTCACTTATTGGAACAAAAGTGCTAGTTCTCCTTAGATGATTATTCATAGTATCATTACTATTTCCATATATATTCTTTAAACTCCAACTTCTAGAGAACAGACCCAAGTCAGTAACAGCATTACCTACATCATCATTAGATGTGGGAATAAACTTAATTCCATGTGATAACAAAGATAGTTCAGCTTCAGTTAATTGGTACTTAGAAAGTATGACTACGGAGGGACAGGGTACTGTATTATCCATATTAGTCAATCCATTAACAGAATTTGTATTTTTGACAATTATGGTGCAATGTATCCAAAGACTCAATACTTTCTGGGATAATAGAGGTTTCTATCTGAAATTCAGAAGGTAGTGCCACATGGCTAGTATTAGTATCAGCACATTCATCAGTAATATTATGTATAATAACATCATTTCCTCTCATTTGACTACAAGTTAATGTATCAATATCAACATAATTTTGTCCAATAGCAATACCATCAGCACCAATTACATTGTCTCCAAGTGGTTTCACCATATTAATTGCCCCATTAACATAACCTTCGTACAGCATGTCTGAACACTTAGCACTTAATCAATAATGGGAGTTTTTCTTTGGACTTTAGTGGATGGTACCACATAGCTATTATTAGTTCCAGCATGTTCATCACTGGAATTGGATGCCATAATAGCATTGTTTCCTAACATGCTGCAACAATCAACAACATTTCATTTAGTAGTGTCACTCACAATATTAGATACTTCACTGATTATGATTGATAGTGAATAATTGGCATCATTATTAAAACCAAGAGGTGTGGCTACATTATTATGAACATAAGTATCATTAGAGTCATAAACGTCATTCGGCATTCCATTGCAACAGTTATTTAAATGTCCAGCAAACCTTATATCAGAAGATGTTTCCAAGGAGCTCAAGACATTAAATTCATTGTATATCTGACTGCAGTCATTAGTACTAGATGTCAAAGAAGTACGTTCATTCAACGTTTTAGCTTTCAAATTCTGACATTTCAACAATAATAAAGCTTCTTTCTGAGACTGAACAGTACTGTTAAACGCTACCTTATCAGAGCATTCTGTCACTCACAAGCTCTGCTCCTTGTAATTGAACCAGTTCTTGATCTCCCCCTTGACCTCGAGTGTTGTTGCAGCATATTGCATTCCCGTATGAATACTTTCTCTGGAAGTTGGATGTTGAATCCCTGTACAGCTTCTAAAAAACTTTTTTTCGGCACGTTCTCACCTCCGTTCATCGAGAGCCTTTCTGCCATTACAAGTGAAGTGTGACCGACCTTCGGACGTGTTGACATCATTGATACACTCGAGGTGGCAGAGTCAGAATCTGACTGGTTGTTAGAGGCAGGACATTCATTCTCAGAGTATTGCATATTGGTTTCAGGCAAAGAATTGGTAGAAATCACATTAATATTACGTGAGACAGTTTGGTTGTTGACAACGATTGTACCCTTATCATTATAAGATGTCCTTGGCCAATTAAAGATATGACTACTATTAAAATCATTTATGGCACGCTGTAATTTTTTTTCTTTTTAGTAGCTTCCAGCTGTTTATCAAATGTATCCAACCTCAACAACATGGCATCATATAGGGAGATATTACTATTAAAGACAGACATTTCAATAAGTTGTTTCTCCAATTCATTAATTTCAACACACAGTTCAGTCTCTTTAGGCATGAAAAATTCATTCATTAGACACATGTAGTCAAGGCCAAGTCTAATATTCAATTCCTGCCATTTTTTTAAGTGTTCAGGGTATATGTTGCCATATGAGAGCATGTTGAGAACACGCAGCCCTCTTGCTACAATTCGTAACTCGAGATAGGCATTAAAACGAAAACATTGTCACTGAAGCTTCTTGAAACTTTTAACCTTATTTTCTAAGGTCTTAACCATCAGTAGAAAGTCATTAGTCTCACCTCCCATATTAGTTGGATTAGCCATTCTTCTATCCATGGAGGCAGCGTGTCCAAGCAGTAAGTTTTCTCTCTGTAAAAGTCCATTCAATGTTTGTAAAATAGAAGTATTCTCCATAGGCTGTGTCATATTGAATACAAGGCAATATGACATCCACAGGTCCACAGGAAAAATAGGGTAAACTCAAATAAAAATGTGGAACAAGTGATAAGGTGGAGAGAGCAACACCAAAGCAACAGCAAAAAAGAAAATAGTTTCTCCACACCATCAAGCCAAATAAAATTTATTAAAAAATTACAAAATTTTGGGATATAAAAATCATACTTCCTCAGTGTCTTACACAAAAGAAAAGTTATTATACTAATAGCACACGGCACGGCCATTAATTGATTAAGGTGAACACCCAGTTCTTAAAGATACAGAAACAATGATAAAAGAGATAAGAAGTATTTACATATCTTCCTCTCATTTTTTTCTAATTTTCCTTTGTTTATTTTTTAGAATAGGTTTTAGTGTAACTTGTTTATTTAAGCCCGGGTCTTTATCTGCTTCAGGCCTCACTGTCCATTTGTATTCTTTCATGTCCACATTATTAACATGGTCTTCACGTCTAATACCTGGGTATACAATAGATATGACTCTGAAGTCAAATTCCTGAGCAGCACCCATTGCAGAAATGTGGCAAGCCAGTGAGTTAGGTATATTCCTACGAATGTCCAATCTATGCTCAATAATTCTATCCCTCAGGTGCCTGACTGATTTGCCCACACAAAATCCTGAACATTTCTTACATGTGGCAAGATATATAATACCAGTGGTATTACACATCGATGTACAGTGAAAAATGAATCTCCTGCCACTCATAGGATGCATAAATTCTGGGCACTGATTAATACTCCTACAACATGAACAACTGTAACATGGAAAAGTCCCTTTTTCTTAAACTCAATTCCTTCTGTATAGATTTGGATGGTTGTAAAATCAATGGGGTTAAATATAATGCCACGGAATTCTATAATTGCAACTCAACTGGGGTTGTGTATATTATAGGATGTGGCTGTGAGAGACAGAATTGGTACGTAGGACAAACCACTAAAAGGGTTAAATTAAGGATTTTGGAACACCTGGGTGACATAAGGCACAGGAGAATGGAGAGCCCAGTGGGAAAGCATTTCTTTGACAATCATGGGGGGGTTCCAGATGGATTTGTTTTCAGTGTATTAGGTAGACCCAATGTATTTGGGAATGAGGCCATTTTTCGTGAAAAATTACTTTTGATGGAGTCAAGGTTCATTCTTAATTTGAAAACTATTTTTCCGAATGGGATGAACATGGAGGTGTAATATGTTTATAATATGTTTATGATTTTTTCAGTACATAGGTCAGAAATAATGTTTTCAGTAGTGTTAGTCTTTTTACATATTCTTCACATATTTCTTAATGTTTCTAAATATATTCAGGGAAATGGGTTTGCTTGCAAGGACAACATTGTGTGAATAATAGGTATATATCTCATTGATAGTATTTATATTTATGTTTATATTATTAAAACTATTTTTGAAATGAATGTTATTTATTCTCTAGTTATTATGTTGCATAGAAATGTCAAATTTGTTTGCTTCAAGTAGTAATGAAACAATGGTAATCATTTAATAAAAGGATGGTGCATCAATTATCTAATTAAAGATTTGTATAAAAATGGGTGGAGCACTAAGTAAAATGTATTCCAGGAGAAGGCGAAGGCCGAGGTACCAGAATTAAAAAATCTTTATTGCAGCAGTTGGTGTTCTCCTTTTTGTATTCTACATATACAATAGATATGACTCTGAAGTCAAATTCCTGAGCAGCACCCATTGCAGAAATGTGGCAAGCCAGTGAGTTAGGTATATTCCTACGAATGTCCAATCTATGCTCAATAATTCTATCCCTCAGGTGCCTGACTGATTTGCCCACATAAAATCCTGAACATTTCTTACATGTGGCAAGATATATAATACCAGTGGTATTACACATCGATGTACAGTGAAAAATGAATCTCCTCCCTTTTTCTTAAACTCAATTCCTTCTGTATAGATTTCAGGACAAACCAATTTTTTCTTATAGCATTTTCAATTGTTCTGCTCATTCTATTGTATGTCATGAAATATCTAAGGGGTTGTCCATTACCAGGACTCATAGTGTCAGTATTGGAATCCTCTTTAAGAGAAATTAGGGTCTGGCTACATTTAAATGTTGAATGAACGTACTTCTTTGACTTCTAGTACTAATGACTGCAGTCAGATATACAATGAATTTAATGTCTTGAGCTCCTTGGAAACATCTGCTGATATAAGATTTGCTGGATATTTAAATAACAGTTGCACTGGAATGCCAAATGTCGTTGATGACTCTAATGATACTTATGTTCATAATAATGTAGCTACACCTCTTGGTTTTAATAATAATGCCAGTTGTTCACTATCAATCATTACCAGTGAAGTATCTAATATTGTGAGTGACACTACTAAATGAAATGTTGTTGATTGTTGCATCATGTTAGGAAACAATGCTATTATGGCATCCAATTCCAGTGATGAACATGCTGGAACTAATAATCGCTATGTGGTACCATCCACTGAAGTCCAAACAAAAACTCCATGGATAGAAGAATGGCTAATCCAACTTCTATGGGAGATGAGACTAATGACTTTCTACTGATGGTTAAGACCTTAGAAAATAAGGTAAAAAGTTTCAAGAAGCTTCAATGGCAACGTTTTAGTTTTAATGACTACCTTGAGTTAGGAATTGTACCAAGAGGGCTGTGTGTTCTCAAAATGCCCTCATATGGCAACACATACCCTGAACTCTTAAAAAAAATGGCAGGAATTGAATATTAGACTTGGCCTTGACTACATGTGTCTAATGAATGAATTTTTCATGCCTAAAGAGACTGAACTGTATGTTGAAATTAATGAATTGGAGAAACACCTTACTGAAATGTCTGTCTTTAATAGTAATATCTCCCTATATGATACCATATTGGGGAAGGTGGATACATTTGATAAACAGCTGGAAGCTACTAAAAAGAAAAAAGTTACAGCGTGACATAAATGATTTCAATAGTAATCATATCTTTAATTGGCCAAGGACATCTTATGATGATAAGGGTATAATCGTTGTCAACAACCAAACTCTCTCACGTAATAGTAATGTGATTTCTACCAATTGTTTGCCTGAAACCAATATGCAATGCTTTGAAAATGAATGTTCTGCCTCTAACAACCAGTCAGATGCTGACTCTGCCTCCTCAAGTGTATCAATGATGTCAACATGCCCTAAATTCGCTCACACTTCACTTGTAATGGTAGAACGGCTCACGATGAAAGGAGGTGAGAACTTGCCGAAAAAAGTTTTTTAGAAGCTGTACAAAGAATCAACATCCACCTACCAGAGAAAGTAGTCGTTTGGGAACGCAATATGCTGTAACAATGCTCAAGGTCGAGGGGGAGATCAAGAATTGGTCTAATTACAAGGAGCAGAGCTTGCGAATGACAGAATGCTCTGATAAGGTAGCATTTAACAGTACTGTTCACTCTCAGAAAGAAGCTTTTTTATTGTTAAAATGTCAGAATTTGAATGCTAAAGCATTGAATGAACGTACTTTAATATCTTGAGCTCCTTGGAAACATCTGCTGATGTAAGGTTTGCTGGACATTTAAATAAGTGTTGCACTGGAATGCCGAATAACGTTTATGACTCTAATGATACTTATGTTCATAATAATGTAGCTACACCTCTTGGTTTTAATAATGATGCCGATTGTTCACTATCAATCATAGCCAGTGAAGTATCTAATATTGTGAGTGACACTACTAAATGAAATGTTGTTGATTGTTGCAGCATGTTAGGAAACAGTGCTATTATGGCATCCAATTCCAGTGATGGACATGCTGGTACTAATAATAGCTATGTGGTACCATCCACTGAAGTCCAAACAAAAACTCCTATTATTAGACTAAGTGCTGATTGTTCGGACATACTGTATCAAGGTTATGTTAATGGGGTGATTAATATGGTGAAACCACTTGGAGACAATGTAACTGGTGCTGATAGTATTGTTATTGGACAAAATTATGTTGATACTGATACATTAACTTGTAGTCAAATGAGAGGAAATTATGTTATTATACATAATATTACTGATGAATGTGCTGAAACTAACACTAGCCATGTGGCACTACCTTCTGAATTTCAGATAGAAACCTCTATTATCCCAGAAAGCATTGAGGCTTTGGATACACTGCACTATAATTGTCAAAAATACAAATTCCGTTAATGGATTGACTAATATGGATAATACAGTACCACGTCCCTCTGTAGTCAACCTTTCTAAGTACCAATTAACTGAAGCTGAACTATCTTTGTTATCACATGGAATTAAGTTTATTCCCACAGCCACTGATGATGTAGTTAATGCTGTTACTGACTTGGGTCTGTTCTCTAGAAGTTTGAATTTAAAGAATATATATGGAAATAGTATTGATACTATGAATAATCATCTAAGGAGAACTAGCACTTTTGTTCCAATAAGTGACCCTATTATCTCTGTATTCAATGAATTATGTGAGAAACAAAAACGTGATTTATATACAAGGAATAATAGTCCTAAACATCATAACTTGACTCGATCAGAATGTGAATTATTAAAATCACTACAAACTAGCACACAAATTATTATAAAAGAGGCTGATAAGGGAGGAGCAATAGTGATAATGGACATGGAACAGTATATACAATCCATGATGGATCTTCTTAGGGATGAGTCTACGTTTAAAGTTATTGGTAATTAAGAACTAGACAGTATGATTTGTAAAATAAATATGTCAATATACGACCTCCAAGTAATGAATGACATAGACCTTGAAACTTTTCATTATTTGAATGTGCCCTGTCCTACCATCCCCATACTTTATGGACTTCCTAAGATCCATAAGTCTGTCGAGCAACCACCCATGAGGCCCACTGCCTCAAGTGGTGGTTGGATTATGGAGACTATATCTGTATACCCACAAAATATGCTAAAGGACTATCTAAAATTTGTCCCTAGTTATATTAAAGTTAGTGGTGATTTTTTATCTCAGCTTTACAATTGGTATGATAACATTAATAATCAGGACTTTTTCCTAAGTGATATTAGATATAAAATCTTTATTTACTGTCATCCCCAACACCTATGAAGTTGATTGTGTCAGACAAATACTAGTTGAGCATGGTTTGGTTAATGGTAGAAGTTTTGAGACAATTTGTGAACTATTAGATCTGGTTCTAGAAAACAATGTTTTTGTTTTCAATAAGCAAATTTACCATCAAGTTTTGGGTACTGCTATGGGCACTGCCGTAACAAATACCTATGCTAACTTGACTTTGAGCAGATGGGAAGAAAACTTCATATATGGTGTAAGTAACCCCTATGCTAGGAATGTTTCATTCTATAAACGTTTTGCAGATGACATTTTCCTAGTTTGGCAGGGTACTATGTTGGATCTACAAAACTTTTATACATACTTGAATGAGACTGTTGAATTTCTTAAAATTGAGATGAAGTTCTCTGACAAATCCCTAAGTTTCTTTGAAATACAGTTGATGCTTACAGATCATGGTTTACAAACTAGTGTCTATAAGAAGGATGTCCAAGTCAACAACTATCTCCATAACAAAATGATGCACGTGAGGTGAACCTTCAAGAGTATCTTAAAAAGTCAGTACTTAAGAGCCAGTCGACTTAATACAGAGCTGGAGGTATGTAATGCTCAGATGCAGGAAATGACTGCAAGTTTTTTGGAGAAAGGATACAATATGACAGAAAAAGAGACAGCTAGGAGGGATGCTCTGACACTAAAGGACTCTGTAGCCAGACCCTACTTTTCTGTTAAAGAAGATTCCAATACTGACACTATGAGTCCTGGTAATGGATAACCCCTTAGATATCTCATGACATACAATAAAATGAGCAGAACAATTGAGAATGCTATAAGAAAAAAATTGGTTTGTCCTGAAATCTATACCTGGTCATGAGAAATGGCTCCCAGACCAACCTATGTTTACCTATTGTAATTGTAATAACTTAAAACAACTTTTATGTTACAAAGATTTTTCTTTGAATAATACACAAGGAATTGAGTTTAAGAAAAAATGCACTTTTCCATGTTACAGTTTTTCATGTTGTACGAGTATTAATCAGTGCCCAGAATTTATACATCCTATGAGTGGAAGGAGATTCATTTTTCACTGTACAGTGACACGCAGTACCACTGGTATTATATATCTTGCCACATGTAAGAAATGTTCAGGATTTTATGTGGGCAAATCGGTCAGGTGCCTGAGGGATAGAATTATTGAGTATAGATCAGAGATTCATCGGAATATACCTACTAACTCACTGGCTTGCCACATTTCTGCAATGAGTGCTGCTCATGAATTTGACTTCAGGATCATATCTTTTGAATACCCAGGTATTAGACGTGGAGACCATGTTAATAATGTGGACATGAAGGAATATGAATGGATAGTGAGACTTGAAGCAGATAAAGACCTGGGCTTAAATAAACAAGTTACACTAAAACCTATTCTAAAAAATAAACAAAGGAAAATTAGAAAAAAAATGAGAGGAAGATATGTATATACTTCTTATCTTTTTTATCATTGTTTCTGTATATTTAAGAACTGGGTGTTCACCTTAATCATTTAATGGCTGTGTTATGTGCTATTAGTATAAATATTGTTTTTTTGGGTAAGACACTGAGGAAGGGTGTTTTTTATATCCGAAATCTTTGTCTTTTTAATACATTTTCTTTGGCTTGACGGTGTGGAGGGACTATTTTCAGTTCTAAGATTATTAACAGCTTTGAAAAATGTAAGCACTTGGCAAGCCTGCATTTTTTCTCTCTTACTGGTAGTACACAGATAACATCAAATTCCATGTACAAGAAACAATTATGATTGGTTCTTCAGTTGATAACTAAGTAGTTATACTCCACTTGTGAATTTCTGGACATTCATTTTCAAACATAGCACACCATGGTTATAATCAGGGACCCAATCATAATCTACTACATCAATGCCTCATTTAACTGCAGCAATAAAAAATAGTCTTCAAATACCAATTTGCAGTTCACAACAGGGTTTATTTACAAGGAAGTAATGCAGACTTGCAGAAAGGCAGAAAAAATAAAGCATATATCTGTGTTTTTAACAATTGTTGTTATACAGGCTTCACTTTGCATAGTTACCAAATTTTCAGGAATAGTCCAACAGTACTTACAAAAGGGACTAGTTTCCTTTGATTTCAAAGACACAGTAAATCTAAAACTCAAAGTACCCTTCAACTTCTGACTCTGTAATGCAGGGATGGCTTTAGACTGGTTCCTTTCTTTGAACCCAGATTCCCTGGAGACTCCAAACATAACTCTCTTTTTTCTTAAAAAAACAGGAAGATAGGAATCTTTCATAATGGAAAACCATCATTCCTTAAAACTCACCATTTTCAGCTGTTTCTCATTTATCCTCATGGTGAATCTGTTTCTTCTGTCCTGCATAAAATACTCAGTGCAGTTATCAGTTAGATTGTGTGAGTATCAGTAGTGTGGTTTCCTTGGTCAGTTATCTCAGCAAGTCGCACTAAGCCAGATGACACTCCAGTGTGGAATTATCAGACTGAGTACCCACAAAGGAACTGCAGTGCCAAGGAAGCTCATCCACATGATGGTTTTGATCCTGATGATGGTTGAATGCCACAATGAATGGATGGAGAGAAATGCCCACCAAGAAAGCTTAGTTCATGTTCAAATTCTAGTCCATGTTAATTTTGGTAGCTTTTTAAAAAATGCAATAAACATAAAATAACAAGAAAATTGTATATAAGTTAAACACAAATATCATCAACCCATGCCATTAATCAGCCGCTTCAGATAAATATGTTTTCATTGCCTACCAAAAACCAGATAGAGAATAACATTTCCAAATCCAGTAAAGTAACAAATTCCACAGGTAAGGAGCTTGGTATTTGAAATCATGAAAGCCTGAAGTTTCAAGCTTAATCCAAGGAAATGCTAGCAGCTTCTAGAAGGCTAAAATAACATCCATACTGGGCAGTAGGCATAATGAGCTCCTCCAGGTGACAGGGACCCAGGTGAATAGGACAAATAACATGAGAATTTTGAAAATAATCCCAAAACATGGCTGTACAGAGGTGACTTCATATGTTTGTAACATAACTTACCAGTGACTAGATCAGATGAGGAGCTCAAGCAATCAAGTTCAATATTTGCTACTCCCAGGTAAAGGACATTGCAGTAGTTCTTTCTGGAGGAGAAGGAGAGCAAGGTATGAAGAACAACCAAGAAATCTGTGTGAGGTATTATGTGCTTAATCCTGGAGATATTTCTCAGATGGAAACAGAATGACTTCACAACAGCTGAAATTTGGTTCTGAAATGTTAGCCATGAGTCAAGAATAATATCAATATTCCAAATCTTACTAACAAATTTAAGGTTATCTACTTCATATAAGATATAATTTGGTAACAGTATGGCAGATGCATCCCTCTCAGGGTTGCACAAACAGCCAGGGCCTCCATCTTTATGGTGTTCAATTTTTAACCTGTTTTCCATCAGCCAAGTGTGTATGGCTTCAAGGTCAGCAACCAGGAAATTGATTAATAAATACAAACAAACTCTTCTTGCAAGAAGGAGATATAGACCTATGTGTCATCAGTGTAAGTTTCCTATACTAAACCCCTTTCCCCACATCAGATATCCTACTGAAAGATGGTGCCCAATGAGTACAGTTAGGTAAAAAAACAAACAAAAAAAAAAAAACAAGCAAATAGTCAAGAACCAGAGAACAGATAACACAGTAGGTTTGCAAATGTCTTATTAAGATGCAAAGGTCCACCATGTTAAGCACTGCAATGAGGTCCAGGAAGATAATACCACTGGTCTCTTGCCATCAAGAGGAAATTCATTTCTATTCTAAGAACAGTTTCAGTACTATGACTTGGACAAAAGTCTAACTGGAAAGGATCCATGGGTCCATTATCTTTAAGATAAGTCTCTGATTGCTAGAAACAACTTTCTCAATAGACTTTCTCAAAAAGTGGAGGCTAGAATTTTATTTAAACCCCTTGCTTCTAAAGGTGATTTCTTGAGGATTGGGATAACTAATGCCTACTTCAAAGTTGAAAAAAAAATGACATCCCTCAATGAAGTAACTGAGACATGGTAAATCACTGGAACCAGTTCATCAAAGCTGACTATTATCATCCTGGAAGGACATGAATACAGCCCACATGTTGGTCACATATTGACAACAACAGCAGTTAACTTATTGAAATCAGAGCATTGAACAGCAGCCAAGATGTGTTTAATGGAAAAGGTGGAGATACTATGCTACTGTTGGTGTCAGATTGGCCAAGAGCAAACCTAATGGAGACAAATTTTGAGAGCAAAACATTGAGCAACAGCTTTACATTCAGAAGTACATAAAGCTCATCTAGTGGCAAAACAGGCAGGTCTATAAAGCCTCTCCACCACCCAAAACAGCATAGCTGGTTGGTTAGCTAGTGAAGCAATTTCCCTATACTGAAATTTTGACCTGTTGCGGAAACTCTCTGTTTTTCAATTTCTCCAAATGTTTTGGGTTTCTAATACCATGAAAGTAATCAATCCCATTCCTGAGTCAGGATATGATTAAAATTCAATACATAAGTAATACTGCATTTCTTGATGTTTGCCAACAGCATTCTTATGCACTCAGGATTGCCTCCTTCTGCAATTCATTCATGGGTACAGGTACTGGTAACATAATTAAATACACTTGAAAATTGCTTTTTTATTAGTCTCACTGCTTCTACTACTGTTGGGACTGCATGGTTGTCTTTATTCCACATAAATCTAATTCTTGCTTATAAATTCTGGTATTTTATGACTTTGTGTCTTTCAGTATGTAAGGCACTATAATCACTGAGTGTAGCTATTTCAATGACTAATGCTATTTTTCTCTTTCTTTTGTTCTACTGTATCTATTTTTCTTCTGTCTATTTATTTAGCTATTGATATTCATTGATCCTGTGTGATTTGAATTTCATTATTGTCAATAATGCATTGAGGTTCATCTTTCTACTGCTTCCCAGATAATTAAATATTGTAGTGTTTTTTTCAATCAATGCACCAGTGTCAATGCATTATTGTACCATGCAATATACAGACTCTCAGCTATGAGTGCATCACAACCAGCAATGAGAGGTGCAACTATTTCCCATTCTGTTTTATAGAGAACCTACCTTTGTGTTTTCCCCCTTTTTATATAGACTTTATAAATTAACAAATATGTAACCCAATCTCTTGGGCCACCATAATTAGCCTTTTATGTTTTTTGTTTGAATTCACCTCTCATTAAACATTTCATATGCCAAATGTTGTTGTTGAGTAGTTTTACAGTGCAGAATTATAAAGACTTTATAAGGGGAGTACAAAATAACTAGTAACCAGATGGCACCTCTAAAATGATAACAACTTGGTGTTATTTCAACTTGATAGATAAAAAAACAGCAACCTCACAAAACCAAAATATTTATTTTAAAGTTAAGCACTTTCATTTCTTATTCAGTGAGGTAATAATAATAATAGCAATAATAATAATCATACTAGTAATGTGGTAATGTGGATAGCATTATGATTTTGATGCTTTGTTAGTATGTGTAGGAAGTTGTGCAAAGATCAGTCTGCAGAGAATAGTGATAGACTGGGAATGACAATAGAGTGAAAAGTACAAGAAAAGTCATTTCTGAACCAGTTGGGATGAAGAAACTTCACTCTGAAAGTTGTCGAGCTGAGCAATCTTACTTTAATAATTAAAGTAAGTCTAAAATAGTCAAAGGTATAGTTAGTATGAAAGAAGAACCACAGAGGAGTGCAAAGAAATTGAGGATATGATTAGCACATGAGTTTAACTTAGGTATAGATTAAGAATATTTAAGAATAAATGAGTGCAAATTTATATTGTTTAGCAAGTGATAAATACAGAGCAAATACTTTGCAGCTTTAAAAAAGTGAATATTGTGTACGTCATGAAGAGTTTAAAAATATAAATGTAGTGATATGGGGATATCTAGGAATGGGGGTAGGAGAAGAACAAAGTAAGCCAGCAATCAATGATGCTGTAACCAATCAGTGTGCACGTGCACATAAGCACAGCAGTGGTCTGTGCTTGAACAGCATCATCAGGACGAAGACCTTGTTAATAAAATTACCTGTATAAAAAGGCTTCTCAGTAATGAAAGTAAAGTTGTGAATATTCAGGCAGTCTCGCTTAGCTCAAACGAGCAAATTGCACTGCGTAGCCACTACTCATCAACTTACTGCAGACGCAGCTGCAAAAAAGGTTCCCCTCCCCAATATTAGGAAAAGTAATTACAATGAAAATGGAATTAAAGCAGAATTGCAGAGAAAATGGATCCCCAAAATGCCAGGTGATAATTTGAGCCAAAAATTCTGCTGATGTTGATTAATATAACAGGGGTGCAATATCCACATAACCTAATTTTTTTCTACCTTAAATCTTTAAGTACCCAATCTATACTCAAATCTTCACTCTTAATTCCTATCTCAGTCACTACTTAATACTATTTAGTACTACTTACCATGCTCAAAACCTACCAGATACTGTACTTACATTTCTTTTTGTATACTATGTTAAACTGAAGATGAATTACTCTATATTAATGCCATCTCCTAATCTTTAGCATCAGATGTATATATATTTTTAAGTATATTTTTGTTTTTATATGTATTTTGTGTGTTACTTTTAGTATATATTTTTAGTATGTTTTTGTTTTGGAGCTTTTCTCCCCGGGCCTCCACTGAAAATGGACACGTATCCAGTTGGACTAGCCCAGTCAATAAATGTAAAATTAAATAAAAAATAAATAAATAAAAGCCAAATAAAAAGTCCCACAATATAGTAAATAAAGACACAAGTTAGAAAAAAAACTGACATAAAATTACAGTGACAAGGCTGGAAACAATGACTTTATTATCTTAAACCATGTCACATACCTCTCAACTGTACAGAATTTTGCAGAATGTCCTTTTGTTTCATATTTTTGGTCCATTTTTCATAAAACTGTGATTTTCTGACAAAACATTACCAAGTCATTAAAGATTGAATTCAGAAAATAATGACAGACATTTGAGTTTCAGATTTTTGTACCCTTCAGAAAATTAATGTGGACACAAAACCTGTTATTCTATCAACTTAAAAAGTTTGTAAGAACAATATTTAAAATTGTCCCTATTTCTAGGCCTTTCCCTCCATTATTTATGACTTTGTCCAGATTTCTTGCCCTAAGAGGTTGATAGGTATGAACTATACCCTTAACCTAATGTCCACAGGTATTCACATGCTATTTATGGAAGGAATTAAACAAAAATATTTAATTCTAAAAGTTGTGCAATATGTGACAATGACTGTACATAAAACAAGCACAGTACGTAGCCACTCTACTTGTAGACATAAACAAGCAGCACACAATTGCAGCTATGTTTCTGCAATGAAGCAGCAAGGGAGATGTATGTCTTCCTACTAAAAACTGGGCTGATTATAACAGTAGTTACTCACTAGCTGTAGACATACGTAAGTGGCATAGGATGGCCTCAAACAATTGTAACTTTATGTGAACAAAGAAGCAGCAGGGGAGCAACACATTTTCCTCCTGTTATTAGTCTGTTGAAAACGCTAGTTATTCACTAATTGCAGGCAGAAGAAAGTGCCTTATGTTATTCAGTTAAAAATGAAGATGTATGTGGAATGAAGCAGCAAGGGAGCAGAATGCCCTTCTCCTATTATTGGCCTGATGACAATACTAGCCACACAGTAATTGTAAACACAAGTAGGTAACTTACTGCTAGATGGACACAACTGTGCCTATGTGTGTGCAATGAAACAGCAAGAGAGCAGTTTGACGTCTTCCTCTTATTGGTCTGATGATCAACCAATGCAGTTCATGGAAAACTCTGAAAAAGAATGGGGTTGCTGGTCAGTAAGAATTTCTTGTGGAATTCCTACCCTATAAAAAGTAGTAGTATTTTTTTTTTTTTTGTTTGTTTGGTATGGCATTTGTGTTGAATATTTGTAGATATACTGCCTTAGGAAATTGATGATTACCAGAATATTATGGTAGCTCTTATTTGATTTTATGATGGAATGCACAGTGATTATTTCAATGCAGTCAAAAGAGACATTAGCAAGGGGCAAAGGTATCAAATGTTGCTTAAATCCTGGCTTAGGTGTTGATGTTCTGGCAGGCTGTACAAAAGTTTGTTCTGTCCCCTGTAATACAAGATCATTAAAATATGGCTAAACCTCTAGCTTTTGATTTATCAATCCCTAAATTACCACCATAAATGTGACCATGTAATAACTTCATTACAAGTAGTCTAAAAGTTTTTTCTAACTTTTTTATCATTTTCATACTGCACTGCAAGTCACTGCTTTGTTCAAAAAAGGGTACTTAAACTGTGCTGTTCTGTCATTTTGGTTTTCCAGCTAGTCTCATTATATTATTTTTAACTCTACTAAATGTATTATCTTCCCAATGAATCTTCTGAAAGGTAACATCATTGATCTGTAAGTCCTATAAATCAGCATTGTTTTCATCATTATTCAGATTTAAAGTGAAGCTTATAGACTCTTTCTATGCAAAGACAGGTACAGACTTTCCTTTTTCATTTAATTTACCCCCTGTTAAAGGCAGCTATGAAAATAATTTTCTTCTACAAAATTAACAAGCAATATCACTTTCTTTCTTTTGTATTTTTCTTTACCATTATAGTACTGCTTCTGCTTTTGTCTTCTTTAATGCAGCAAGAAGAATCATAGTGCTCTGTTCAGGTTCACCTTTCCCTTTTCCTTCAGTATGATAGTTAATCATATCTCTCAACTGTACAGATTTTCCCAGACTGTCCAGATTTTTGTCTTGTATTTGTGCTCGGTTTTTCATAAAATTGTGCTTTTCTGTCAAATGAATGGCAAGTCATAAAAGACTGAAGTTAAACAATAATGCCAGGCATTTGAGTTTCAGACTTCATGCCCTTCAGAAAATTCATTCTAATGCAAAACCTGTTATTCTATCAGCTTTCTAAGTTTGTAAGAGCAATATTTAAAAATTGTCCCTATTTGTCGGCCTTTGTCCTACTTTCATTTATGTCTTTATCCAGATTTCTTGGTCTAAGAGGTTGAGAGCTATGATAGTCATCTGTTTCTTCCTCAGTTTCTATGGCAACCACTATTAGTGCATTCATAACTATATGAAATTCTCTAGCAGTTTCCACACAAACCTGGAGCCTTTTTTTTAAGAATCACCTTGTTTGCCAGTCTCTATGTTGACTTCTATTGTTACTTTAACAAGTCAAGTTTTCCATCAAAACTTACCTTCTTGCTCACTCTCTGCATTGATTTATTTCCTCATACGTTTACTTCCTTTTTATTACCACTCTTTTCTTTACTGGGCTATGTATTTCTGGCAATACGTCTTGCCAAGTCTTTCTTCCCATAACATGCATCACAGTTTGAATCAGGGAATATATTGGCCTATTATCACACCTTGAGCTAAATTAGACAATAGAGCAACAGGATGTAACACTTTACCTAAGAGAGTCTGCATGTAGACATGTTATGGGGTAGTAATTCCTGTCTCTATGTGTAATTATTGCTCCAGCATTCTAATTACTAATTATTTTATACTAGTAGACATATTTAATTATTGTATTCATGCTTCTTGAGTCCAGAGATCCCAACATTTCTTTTCACTCAAATACATTACATTTGACAAGTTTAGTAATTACAGTGAACAGGCAGATTCTGTACTTTAAGGGAGTAAAGGTTCAATCCTATGCAACACTATAACATTCCATATGTATGCTTTTAGGTACAATCTGTTGGCTAGGAGTAGCAGACTTAACATACATAGTACTGTTGGCAATTGTGCAGTGCTTGTCTATATGCCCTACTATAAAACATTTAAAACAATTTCAGATGGTGACAGTTTTTTTCCTTCCATACAGGTAAAGCAATATACTTAGGTGTGGGCTTGGTATTAGACCTTGGAACATACAAATCAAACCTAAGGTTTGTAAGTCCAATTAACAATAAGTATTTGACTAAAACAGCTAGTTGTTTAGAAGACATAGGGTTTCTTTGGAATACCCACTTTCTTAAATAGCTAAAAAGCATCCTTTTAAGCTTTTCTACTGCTAATATTTCTAAAATTGCACTTAGGTTGTTCACATATAAAAATCTAGCCACAATTTGAAGATATGCATTGTCAGGCATTTCAAACCTTATTGGTCTGTCTACTTTAGAAATGCTGGTATGGAACTTATGAGACTGCGCTAGAGGTGAAGCTCCAGTTCATGCTAACATTTCCTTTGTCAGAATTTAGTAGCTCTGGGGGTGGAGCCTAGATGGCCAACTGAAAGCAGATCAATTTTAGAGCTCTACAAAACAAACTACTTAGACAGGAAAATATTAATGCTCCAGCAATAATTTTTTATAAAATGTTATCAATATCAGCCTAGTCTTCAACAATTTTGAAGAATTACTTCTGAAATTTTCCTGTCAAAATATCTGGAGATATTTTTCAACTGTGAATATGAAGAGCTCAAAGCAATCTCACGTTGACTCAGTCTTGAAAAAAGAACTGCAGTGTGTTACTTCATTTTTAAAAGAACTGTCCTGGCAAATAGATGGCTTAAAACAAAACTTGGAAAATCTTAAGGAAAATAATCTGAAACAAATGTAGGTTTTTAAAGGACTTCTCCAACAACAACAAAACAAAATATCAGACATTGAAACTGCATTGAAGGATGTTGATGGTAGACTTAAGGATGAAGAACTACAAACAGATTTTCTCCTAAAACATAATACCTGGCTGCAGAATAAACTACATGATTTAGAAAATCGTAAAAGACGATGTAACATCAGAACCTTTGGTCTACCTGAGAAAACTGAAGGAGAAGATATTATTTATTTCTTAAACACTTGGATTCCTGAATTTTTGGACTTTCAGGAGGGGTTTTCCTATGGCACAGAGAGAGCCCACAGAGGTATAGGGAAACCAGCACCAACATCATCCTCATCTCCACCTAGATCCATCTTTATAAAGTTTATCTCATATTTAGACAAACTGTATGGAGGAAAGCCCTTTGAGGTTTAAACAAAGTCAAATCAGGTTTGACAATGACTATTCCACCAAAGTCTTAGAGATGAGAAAGAAGTGCTAGCCACTTGTTAAACTTTTAAAGCAGAATACTAACAAAACTCAAATTATATACCCAGCAAGAATCAAAATACACTAGTCAAATGAAACAAGAATTTTAACAATCTGGATGAACTGTCTTCCTTCATAATAAACAAGAACATAATTATTATCCAGGAAGATGTAGACTGGTCACCCCCTTCATTAAAGAGATCCTCTGAAAAAAGCAGTTGGACAGATCTAAAAAAGAATCAACAAAAAATAGATACTACAGCAACTTCCATTAACAAATACCTGAAAGCATCTACTTCCAAACGGCTTATGTTTTCATCATATATTAGTGTCTGTTTTCCACTGAAGATATGTAATGTAATATATACCAATCATAATGATGCCTTCTTATTCACTTTGTTTCAGCTCAATGTCACTGGAAAAAAACAATTGCCCATACTAGCAAACAATGGCAGTGCATTTATTCTGCTTATTTACAGGTAACTTTATTATTTTCTTTTTCTTCTACATGTCTGTCAAACTGAACAGTTTTGATGTTAATCAGCAGCATGGTGGGGGGAGGAAGGACCTCTCTAAATTTAAAGTGCATTATTAACTAAGAAATTTTAGTCATAAGAGTTATAAGTCTACTTTCTGATATAACTAAATGTTATATATATTAAAAATCTATCTTTGAATAGCTTGCTTTATTTGTTCATGGCAAAAATGGATTTGTTTTGTATGGGTCTACTGCTTTAGACTGAAAAAACACTTATTTGAAAATGGATTTGTGAGGCACAGTTCTACGAAGCCGCACCTATGTGAAAATACACTACAATGAAAAACTATTATCCGAAAAGGGAACTCTGAGGTACACATATGTGAAATCGCAGTTATGCGAACAGACATCTATTAGAATAACATTTTGTCGAAAACAATGACAGCGGGTATAAAAAAACAATCAGGAGTGCCTTAATAGTGATAAAACTAATGTAGCAACAGTCGTTTGCTAACTGTGACATCTTGCCACTATTGCATACAAAATGTGACAACAGTTAAACGTGCTGTACAATATTTACAAGTGGAAACTGTAAGTACTAATCTACATGTGTAGTAAATGAGATATGGCTGACACAAATTCTAATGGTGAATACTCCTTCCTGTGATCAAAGATGGTTTGAAATTGAGATTGATGTTTCTGCAAAGCTCGTTTCTTTGGAGAAGGGGGACAAACCGCAGCCATACGTACGTGGAGTTCATCCACCCTATTTTGCTCCCTGGCAATTGTTAACAGGACGCCATCTATATCCAACATGTGTTTACCAATTAAACACTTGAAATGCCAATGCCAAGCCTCAACGCTATTTTGAGTTCTTGGCAGGCACAGTTCATTCAAGATAGAGATGCTCCAAAATGGGACTGGGAAAAGGGGAGGAAACCTAAAATGAGCTCCTTTTTGAGTAGTACATTTCTGTGGCTTACCCAAAATTTACCACTCCATAAAGTAATGCAGAAGCTGTTCTCCTTCAGATGGAAACTTGGTTTTAGCCCCTTCGAATGTTGGAATAACATCATCTTCACAGACAAAAGCTAAGGCAACCAATCAATTCACAGCGAGCTGAAACCTAATGTTTGAATTGTACAAAGAAGCCAGTCCTAAACTCTGGACCTTCCTCCACAAATTACGGCTAAAATGAAAGAAACATCCCTTGCATATAACATCTTGAAAGTTTGCTTTGATACTTTTAAGCATGGTGATTTTGAAATCACACAGTATGAATCTAACCTGACATGTAAGCTGTTCCATAGATATTAAATTAAGCAGACCACTCCATAGGCAATTATATGACCGCAGCAATTTTTTTGCCATCATACATTACACCAGTGGTACACTCTTACTGTATGCTCTGCATTTCACAAAAGAATGAATTGTGTACAACTGTCTGATAGCATTATTCTTAACAAAATATGTCCCATCCATGAGCCATATATAGTTGCAGAGCATAGATCTATTAAATTTTGCTTGGTAGTTAGTAGCACTACGATATTGTCTGTGGTTGAGTCACTTAATGTTTTCTCCATGAAAACCCCACCTTTTCAAGGGAAATTACTGACATCAACATCTAGTAAGCTAGTAGTCCTAACTGCTTTTGTGCCCTTACATTTCAAGCGTACTCTTCTGACCTGGGCCAACATTGCTTTTCTGCTTGGCATAGCTGCAGCAAAATCTAGTGAAGAAGATGCTAATGCATCATCTACAATTATGCATGCAGAATCCCTAGAGAAACGGGCATGTTGTTTCAACTTACTGCACACAGTATACCATTTGATTTCACATGGGTCCCCTGAATGATTGTGCTAAACAGTCTTCACCAATTCTTCCCCTGTTGTCACGGTACATGTAATTACTCTACCCCTGCAGTGACCAGTAAGTTTCCTGTTACAGCACCAGTATTTACGAGTTTTGCTCCTTTTTTCCAAATAGTAGACACATCCTTCGACACTGAGCAGCTCTTTATCCCTGTTAGATGTCACAGTATAGTATACTTTTCCAACTGATCCTGGTTGATAATGTTCCATATCCACCATAAGTTTGTTTTAGTACTATGTACAAACCTACTTACGGCAGTTCCGACATTTAAGCTGCGATAATTCTCTACTCGCGATGCTGAACAGCTGTGTTTCGGGTTAATGTATTTTCACATGGGTGCGGCTTTATAGAAGTGTGCCTCACAAATTCATTTTTGAATAAGTGTTTTTTCGGTCTAAAGCAGTAGATCCATTTTGTATATGGAAAACTGACTGAAAAATGGCTGCAAAGCTCCTCAATGTTTTATTAGCATTAGTTGTGTTAATAAAGTGTGTACTTCATTTTTTTAGTAAACTTCTACTTCTCAGTTTGAAGTGAAGCTTTTTTTAATTCAGGACACCTTGAGAGCCATTTCTTTCTTGCTGCATCCTTCCTGAAGCCTGTGAGGTTTCCTGGCCATCCCTTTTTAGTGTAAGACACAGAAAATAAATGGAAGTATCACTGTGGTACACTACTACTCCTAAATAAGCCGTTTTTGCCATAAATTAACTGAAATCATTAGAAAAATCTAATGAATAACCTTTATTTGTTCTCAAAAAGAAATAATTAATTTTTATCCTTATGAATGAAGTTTTACCTGTCATGTATGCAAGTTAGCATACTTTGTTAGAGGTTTGGTGTACTACTGACCACTTTTAATTAAATATAAGTTGGTTTTACTTAGGAATGGTTTTCCCATTCCCCCTAGTTCCCTTAGAAGCACTTGTCACTAGGCACCAATGTAATTCGAAGAAAATTATTTGCTTTTTTAGAACTGGCATTTTACATATATGATTCACAATTATGCACAATGAATACTGTCAAAAGTACTGTTTTATGCTGTCTTTTAAAGTTTGCACTAGTCAAAGTGAGAATTGCACCCAGTTATCAGAATTAGCTGCCATATGTAATATTGCAGTAATAAGTCCTTTCAATTTTTTTCTGCCATCTAATATCCTTGTTACCAGACATACCGCACCTTAGTCAAGTTTATGTCTCTGTATATCTTGATAAATGTTACTTTATTATGAAGTTACATACTATTCTAGTTTTCCTTTATTATTCTTATATAAGTAAGAATCAAAGTTTACATTTATCTACAAGTTAAGCTTAGTTAAACTTAAGAAGTAGTGATGCTTGTATCTGGAAATTTAATTGCCTGTTTTATTAATGCACCCCCCTTTTATTTTTTTCTTCTTCTTTGCCTTGCCATTGTTTTTACTTTCATTAATTATTAATGAACAACTATTTAACAGATTATCAATTCTATTGGATTGTAAATAATTTTAATAAATGTTCAATGCATGCATATTATATATATATATATATATATATATATATATATATATATATATATATATACATATAATAGAAACCTCCCAATAAACCAAGTCCAAACGAACAGTAGATCTCAATAAACCAATATACCCAAAATAGAAAGGAGCCAAAACGCCCACAGTGGAAGTGTTCTCGTTTCCAATAAAAATAAAATGCTTGCTTAGAGCCACTCCAAAAGTTTGAGAACTGTAACTTCAGTGCTCAAGGGTCGCTTATAAAAACAAAGAAACGACCATAGTATAACGAGTCAACAGCTCCTAAATTTGGAAGGCTGTGATGTCAGAAATGTGCATTCTTATAGGCTTCATCATTTAATAAAGCCGTCATCTTGGCATGATAGTAAGTTGCATCCAAAACCACTACAGGTCCTCCCTTATCAGCTGGTCGTATAACTATGTTGCTGTTATGTTTGAGATTGACAAAGGCTTCAGTCTGGGCCCTAGTTAAATTATGTTTCTGTGTAGGTCTATAAGATACAAACTGATTATATAAATCCTTTTCAACAGCTTGTATAACAATTTCTACATTTGAATGTAGAGGTGGCACATAGTTGCTTCTTTTTCTAGTTAAAGAAATAACATCAGAAATAACATCAGTTTTCTTGTCATTATATATTAATTTCAAACATATGTTTCGTGCAAACAGTCTAATTGCTATTATAACTTGTCCCAAGTCCAAATTAGAGGACCACACTGTCTTCAAGGTTGGTCATCAGATTAATACTAAGATACACAGAAAACCATGTTACAAACCAGCCTTCCTTCATCGAAACATGTTTTAGAAGGATTACTATTGGTTGAGAGCTGGATACTTTGTATTTAAATTCCTAGCTCTCAGTCATTAACCGTTTGTCTGATGAAGCAGCTTGTATATGCTGTGAAAGCGCTTACAATAAACTTTGGATTTATTAATTGGACCGCATGGTTATTTGGACATTTTTTGGGTACTATCCTGATCTGAAGATCGTACGTTTGTGAATGCACATTTTCTTGCCACACCGGAGTTGTTTTTACGTTTTCGCTGTATGCGACCTTGTGAGTATTGACATCACAGCCTTCCAAATTTAGGAGCTGTTGACTCGTTATACTATGGTCGTTTCTTTGTTTTTATAAGCGACCCTTGAGCACTGAAGTTACAGTTCTCAAACTTTTGGAGTGGCTCTAAGCAAGCATTTTATTTTTATTGGAAACGAGAACACTTCCACTGTGGGCGTTTTGGCTCCTTTCTATTTTGGGCATATTTTTTTATTGATATATATATATATATATATATATATATATATATATATATATATATAAATATATAGATATATATAAGTCTATTCTATAGATTTGAGCTACCAAAGTCTGCATTTCAAAAATAAGGGGATTTGGAGAAAGGTACATATATGAATATAAAGAGAATAACCTAGAACCTTAGGTGGAATAAAACCCACCCTCCAAATGGCTGTATAGTCAACGCCCAATCCTATATTCACTATGTATTAGAAACAGGTTCCAATAAACTTTGTCTCCTATGAAAGCTAATGATACTACACAGACTCTTGTTTTATCTGCTGGAGTCATATAACACCATTGGTAACTCCTGCAACTATTTTTACTTCAAGGATCAAGGATTGATATTAGAAAATAACCAGTCATCTGGAGGTTTACATATCTTCATTTATATTGGGCTGGAAACTTTGGTAATCACAGCTTGTTTTGCAGAGACAGTTTAATATTAATTATTTTATTGTCTGTAAGTCATTTGAGTGTGAGGGGACTTTTGCATCTACTGTCAGTATTACTGGAGAAGATTCTTTTTAAAACTAAAAAGTCTCTTTTTACCACATGCAATCTGTAACATACTGGTTTATTTGGCTATTAATCTCTTGGGTGGAACTAAACTTAGTCTCACTTATATGGAAACAAAGAATAGTGGGTCTAACTTTACTCAAAGTCTCATACAAAGATTTCTTTATAGATTTAGCTAGCATCCATAAGCTAAATTGCTTTTATGTTCAGTTTAAGTGGTTCTAATGTATATTAATGTTAACACAACATGACTCCTTTACAATACTTATTAGAGCTACTTGGTATGGCTGGTATAGTTCCGAATGTAGCTTGATGGATCATAGTATATTTATTAAACTAGGATTTTTTATGATTCCATGTTTGTTTTGGAAAACTTTTATCTTTACTGTTACCACATTTTATATATTATATTTTGTGTTAATTTTTCTTATAGGTCTGAAAGGATAATTTTTACCTTTAAAGAAATATCTTCTCACTCTTCATTTATATTATACCTACATGCTAATAATATTAATTTCTTACACGTAAGAAAGAGTTTTTGAATTATAACAGAAAAATTTAATTATATTCTCACAAACTTCTTTATATAAATCAATGACATTAACATTAACTTCTTTAAACATTAATGGATTGAACAATCCAAGGAAAAGATCACATTTGTTAAGATACTTGAATAATAACAAATCACAAGTTGTTTTTTGCAGGAAACTCACTTTAAATCTACAGAAAAAAATTGGAACCCCAATAATTAGATAATACTTGCTCAGTCATCATATAAAACAAAGAAAGGGGAGGTCATGATTTTATGAAAAAAGTGCTATAATTCTTGAAATAGTACGTACATATGAAGACCTAGATGGACTATTAACCATTCTTATTCTAAAATTTAATAATATAATTTGGACCTTTGTAAATCTTTACTGGTTTCCTGGGTTAGGAGTTAAAACTGCTAAAAAAGATCTTGATCTTTTCAGAAATACATATAAGGGTAATGTTATACTGGGGGTGACTTCAATTGCATCTCAGATAATTCTGATACTTGAAATAACTGACCACTTAGACTTGTTTCTACTGCAAAACTCTTTAAAAATGGCATGAATCACTTAACTTATATGATACTTTCAATTTTAAGGATTCTACCTCTTTTATGATTTTCCCATATGGATCATAGATTTAGGACACAATTAGTCTCTAAAGACTTAAAATTGAACATTTCATCTTTCACAAATCTCCTATGTCCTACTTCTGATCATGATTCTTAATCTTAATTTTCAAATTGATTAGAAAAGGCTAAGACATATAAATAGAATACCAGCTTACATAACCAAAATTAAAGATTTTAAATCTTGGCATTAATCAGAATTACAATTCTTCCTGGAGATAAATTATATACCTGTATTCTAACATAATCATGGTCTGGGATGCATTGAATGCCTACATATTTGGTAAAACTATCACATGGTTTAAAAATAAATTGAAAGACTGGGACTCAGAACTGCAGAATATACAATCTCAACTTTTAACACCTAAAGCTAATGCTACTCAAATTTCCCCAGATGAAAAAGAAAATAGGAGAACTAAATAAGAAATGCTCAGACATCCTAACTCATAAAATGAATTTGGCTTTGGAAACGTTAAAATTAAACTCTTATGCATAATCTAGCAGTATGAACTAAGAACCAATCAAATTCAAATAACACTGTAAAACTATTACATGAAGGTACAAACAAAACTGTATCTGATATAGGTGACATCCTTGATGCCTTCAAACATCATTATACAAATCATTATAAAATAGTCCTTTCAAAACTGATCCTTCTTCTCTTGACTCTTAACTTAGAATCTAAAATCTGATCTAGAAATGCAACTATCATTAAATGAAATTAAAGAAAAAAATCAAAAATGTTAAGCCTAACAAAGCCCCAGGAATAGATGACATAATAATAAAAAAAATTATAAATTATTGCCTTCAACCATCATCTTCTTTTTTCACAAAACCTTACTTGAATTACAAACAAAAAATAACACCCCCCCTCTTTGACGCACTCTTTGTTCACCCCATAATAAAAGCCAATAAAGACCTGCAATATTGTAGTTCTTCTTTCTCTTTTAAATAATGACTATAACCTCTTCAAGTCCATTTTTGCTGACAAAATCAAAGCCTCATTATCTTGTATTATTAATGATGATCAGACAGGATTTATATATAAGAGACACACCCATGGTAATATTACAAAAATTCTAACTCTCATGGAATTTTTAAACAGAGAAAATGAAGAAGCTCTACTGGTTAACTTAGATATTGAAAAAGCTTTTGATTCTGTTAACTGAGACTATCTCTTTAGTGTTTTGGAATTATTTGAAGTCCCACATTCCTTTATTTGTATTCTAAAATATATAAATACAATAGTAACATAACCTATGTCAAACTATGTCCTTTTCTATCAGAATCCATTTGCATAACTAATGGCACCAAGCAAGACTGTCCTTTATCACCCATGTTATTCACTCTTATTATTGAAATGTTTGCCGCACTAATACAAAATAACTCAAAGATCATAGGTATTGACATTTGTAATCACTAAATCACTACAATTCTAAGGTGATGCTCTTTGCTGATGATATTATTCTTACTTTAGCTAATTCAACAACTGTCTTATGAGAATTAGAGTATGTAATGAACATATTTCATGGAATCACTGGTCTTCACTTTAATAAATTGAAATCTAAACAAATATTACTAAATGAAGAGAAAAATCCTTCAATCAACATATCATTGGTGAACAAACAAGATACTTTGATGACTTAGTTATAATATTATGTAGCTCCACAGAAAAGACAATTGAATCTAATTATAAAAATATTATACATTTGATAAATTATTATTCTCTAAAATGGAAACATATATTAATTTCTTTTGAGGATAGGCTACAGTTAATTAAGAGGACTCTTGCTGAAAATTGTATATATATAGCTCAGGCTCTTAATATGTCTCCTGGAGACCAACTGATTAAATTAAAAATATAAATAAATTACCACTAATTTTTTTTATGGTTCCCTAAGAGAAATAGAATTACATTTCTTCATCATATTAGACCATGGGGTCAGGGTGGGATAACATTTCCTGATATTGTTACTTAGAGCATCAATATTCAAGGTTATTATAAATTGGGTTGATCCAAATTATAATTCTAGCTGGAAATACCTTCAGTTTACTATATTATCAAATGAAAATAGTTCCTTAACCAAACTTCCTCTAAACAATCAGACTAACAAATTCTGGTACTTACTTTTTATATTGTCCAATATGATATAGCCAAACATACAAAGTTAAATTCCTTGAATTTTTTTTCAATGACTTCAGGAAATGTGTCAACTCTAATGCTGATATCAACACCTGGTATGAATTATTAATTCCTTTCAAAATTATACACTCAACATTTGATAATCTATTTGCTGCTAACAATGTATAAAAGATCATAAAACATTAGATACTCAATATCTCTTAAAAGAATATGATTTTTTACCCAAGACTGGTTACTCTTGCAAAACATTCTAACATACTCACAAGACATCTGTAGGGTACTCAAGAACTCATCTTATCAACATAGACCTATGTCTACTCCTGTGTGAATCAAAATAATGGAATTACATCACTAAGGGTCATTCTCCTAACTTTTCCTAGGATGAAAAATCTAAAATTCCGTCCTCTGTTAAATTCACATCTTGGACTCAATATTGGAGTAGTTTTACCTGGAAATTGCTTCATAGAGCCTTCTTAACTCCCAATAAAATAATTAAATTTAGAAATTCTAAAAATATCATTTGTTGGAGATGTTTGGTGGTCTCCAAAGCAGATTAGCTACATATTTTTATGACTGTCCTAAATTACAGAATTACTAGGAAAAATATAGATGATTTCTTTAAAGTCTTATTTTTAGATTCATTTTCACTGAATAAATCTCTCTCTTTTTTAATGTAAATGAAGGTTATACTTTGAACAAAGGCAATTCTTAACTACTATGGTCAACACTAGCAGTTGCTAGAAAATGTACCACCAGAAAATAAAACTCTAACATCTCACCAGCTATAGATGATTTTCTGCCTCTTGTGAAAGAAACAGCACTTAAAGAAACCAAGACAAAAAAAAAATCAGAAGGCATCCAAAGAACTTCACCAACAACCCTTGGAGAAAGGTTTTGTCAATTACTGAGGTACTTTAAATGGACTCAGACTCTTTCTGAGATTTCTCATATTTAAGTAACTTCTTATATTTTTATCACTCTTGTGTAGTTTCATCATTTCAGGCCTTTATATATATATATATATATATATATATATATATATATATATATATATATATATATTGTAAATAGTTTATTTTATTATTTTCTTTGTTTTGTTTATTTATTTATAAAATAAAAAATATATATGATAAAAGAAAGAATTTGGTAGTTCTAGGCAACTACATCCAATCCATATAGACTTCCAGTGAGTCACCATTCAGATATGTCAATTAGACCTTTCAAAGGCTGCTAAGTAGAAATCCAAATCATTGTCTTAGAGTAGCCTTTTTAGGAGAACCACTGTTTTTCAGACTCCTGGTGTACATAACTGCAACAACTGGTTGATGTAAAAGATGTAAGTGCTGGTTATTTGTTGGACACCTCAGCAAAATAATTTTTGCACCTTGAGAGATATTTAGTGTTATTTATATTGATAATTATGCAGGCAAACACATTTCTTATTTTTGAAAATATCCCAGCAATAGCCACTCGAAAATAACTTTTTTCAATCATGTAAAAGATCAGCTCTGTCTAGACAAAATCATCTACCACTTTATGTCTATGTTGTATAGTTTTCAAGATTTGAAAAGTTACAAAACTTTAGAGAAATATAATTTTGGGTTTGTCTGTACTATAATATATTACATTACTGATATAAAAACTGTGAATAGACTTACCATTATCACATAAAATACACTCTTTACTGATAACGTTGCTGTTCAGGTCTTTTGAAAATATTTATTGTTATCAGGATATTTGCATTTGTTTTACTTATGCATTTTTGTCCCAGTCCCCTTCAATAAAACACATCACACTAAAATGTCATTTGATGACCTTTATTAGCTTCCAACAACATAACTGTACTGTATCATTTCAAAATGTTAATCACAACACGAACATCCTTGTAACCACAATACGTAATATCCTTGTAACCATATGCTGGGACAGGGTATACCTGCTCACCCTACCTGAATAAGCAGCATCTACACCAAAGCTGACTTATTCTTACTAATCAAAGCAGCATCCTACTGCTTGCTTTCATCCTCCCAAATCCTTGAATCAACACCCAACACCAAGATGGGGAACAAAAAAAGGACAAACCTCCCCCTCTCCTCCACTCAAACACCCACCTCAATAACCACACCATTAAAAATGAACCAAAAAAAAAGGGAGGGCATGTAGAAAGATCATGCCTAAATCTCATTCCCTTTCTCAGTTACACTCACATAAAATCCCTAACTCCCACCCTACACATACCTCACTTTCTCTAAACTCCCCATAATAAATTAACCTTTCCCTTCCCAGAGTCTACTGAAATCTTACCTTAATTCCTACCCTTAACATCCTTCTCCAAATTAAAATGTGACACTCCCATTTAACTCCCCCTAACCCATAAATACTGAAGATGTCTCTGGACAAATTTATTTGTCCCAAACCTCATTTGTATTGGTCCCCCTCAATAAAACGCATCACACTAAAATGGCATTTGATTACCTTTATTAACTTCCAACATAACGTTATTGCATCATTTCAAAATGTTAATCACAACATGAACATCGTTGTAACCACAACATGTAACATCCTTGTAACCATACATCAGGGCAGCATATCCTTACTCATCCTGCATGCACACCACCACTCAAGTATTCTTACTAATCAACGCATCCTACTGCTCGCTTTCATCCCCTAAGCTCTTTGCATCAACACTCAACAAGAGGAGGAATAGAAGATGGACAAACCTGGCCCTCTTCTCCACCCACCAGCCTGACTCCAGGCTTTCCCCCCTCATGTATTTATTTAACATTTGTTATTGGGAAAGTCTGACTTAGAACAAAGCCAATTTTCAGTGTAGGGCCGGGGAGAAATGCTCCAGAAGCATGTCTTTATAACATATATTAATGAAGGACTTTCACTAAAACCTCCAAAAACAAACATAAATGTACATTAAACAGATCCAATCCAAATTCATTAAAGTCCCTATGCTGTATCGTGTGCATACCTAAAGAAGCCAACTGCCATTCCAGCCTACAAATAACATACTGCCGTGCCTGCTCTAATACCATAAACCTAGCGGCATTCTTCCAACATAAGCACTGTACTATCCTGGACTATATAATGGATTGATTCGAATAACGTATCTGCTGCCAGTGGTACGTCTGATCCAGTTGACGACTGTAGTATGTTATTTACTCAGTTTGGTAAAAAAATGAAAACATTACGTTCCAACATCTGGCACTCCAGATTATTTAAGGCATACAAACATCAGAATATAGCCCCGAGGGGTCTTAGAACTAAATTACAGCCTTTGATTGGTCAACCGGATGACCTATTGATCAAGGAGTGGAATGTTGCACAACAAGATTCAGCCGTGATGTTTGTCAACATTCTGTCTTCATTTTATGACAGGACCATTCAAACCAATATTTGTGATGTGCAGGAAATGTGTAAAAACTTAAAGCTATATGAAAATCAACCGAGCTTTCAAGAATCACTTAGCAAGTTATCCAAAGATCTTTCAGCCTCTGAAAAAACTCTTAAAGAAAAGAAATTAAAGAAATTTACCAGAGATATTGAAGATTATAGAAGGAGAAAACCCTTTGAACTATATAAAGCAGTACGATTTGCAGAGGGTACCAAAAATTTTACACACACATGACAAAAGCAGCCCAGATCAGTACTTAAAATGGGTACATCACCCAACAGGAGTTCGGGGGAAGAATCATCTACTACTGATACTGAATCCACTAATATGTTGGATTTTCCCACTCCCAAAAGGGTACGCAGTGCTGATCACCCTTTAGGCATAGACACAGGGGGGGAAGGAAGCATAAGAACGCTAGAGGAACTGTTTTTGTCTATTGAGAACTGAACATAGACTGTTCAAATGTACATAACATTTCTGATTATGTATTAACACCCATGGAAGAGCTTTTGCTGAATAAAGGTCTAGGTTTTATTCCTGGTTTCTTTTTTGATGAAAGCACATTTACATCAGATGCTATAGATTTTTGTAGAAGACTGAACTTAAAAATATTTTTTGATCAACAGGATTTAACTCAAAGATCCAATGAATTTCGATTCTTACCCTCCAAATTTTGTCCTCCAATGGACAAACACGTAGCCATATTCCAGAATGCTGTTCTCAAAGATCTACACCACCAGTTGGGCACAGGAAACACCATCAAAAATAATCCAAATGCTCAGGAACAACAGGCACTTACCAATCTTAGAAATAATACAGACTTCACTATTCTTCCTGCTGACAAGGGTGGGGCCATTGTGGTTATGAATTCCAGTTATTACTGGACTGAAGGTAAAAGACAAGTGTCAAATACTCAGCATTATCTACATATGCCCATTGACCCTATGCCCAAATTCAAACAGGAAATAGATAACTTTTTACAGCTTGCTGTTGAAGAGGGCATTATCAGTGTAAAAATAAAATTTCATCTTAGTGTTCAGGATCCAGTCAAACAATATTTGTATCTTTTGCCCAAAATTCATAAATCCCTTTCTATACCTGCTGGTAGACCTATTGTTTCAGGCATTGGATCACTGACGGAACCTTTATCAGTTTTCCTGACTCAATATCTAAAGCCCCTGTTGTCACATGTATGGGCAAGTCTACAGGGTACTACTGAATTCCTTCAGATTGTCTCTGACTCACAACTGGAAGCTAATTGGATCATGTGTACTCTAGATGTCACATCATTATATACCAGTATACCACATTGGGCAGGTCTAATGGCATTGGAATATTGGCTGCTTAGGACCAACCTCTATAGTCTGGGATTTAATACCTTACTTATCTGTATGGCTGAACACGTTCTAACCAAGAACATGTTCTATTTTCAAGACCAATGTTACTGGCAAATTCAGGGCATGGCGATGGGTGCTTCTTTTGCACCTATCTATGCAGATCTCTTTATGGGATATGTGGAAGATCAGATTATATATAATGAAACACACAATCTATATTTGCCTGAAATGTATATTTGGAGATGGTACCTGGATGACTGTTGGTTGGTTTGGAAAGGGGGAATTGAGTATCTTATGGAATTTGTGGAATATTTGAATAGCAATAAATGGGGTGTTAGATTCACAATAAACCATGACACACACCAAATTGATTTTTTGGATGTCCACTTAAGTAAGGAAGTGGATAACACTCTTCGTACCACTGTGCATAGAAAATATCCACAATATAACAGTTGTCTACATGCCTCTAGTCTCCACCCTAAACACATCATAAGAAATATTCCCAAATCTCAATTTATCAGAATTAAGAGAATATGTTCATCTCATGTAGACCTTCAGCATTGTCAGAATGATCTTTCGAACAGATTCATACAGCGTGGGTATAACAAAATGGATGTCCAATCTGCAGCTAGCATGACCAACAACTTATCCAGGGACAGTTTATTGGGCTATAAAGACAGGACTACTCAGTCCTCAGGTCAGCTACTTAGATTAGTAACTACTTTTGGCAGGAATACCTACCAATTACAAGACATTATCAGTAATCATCGGAATATACTGCGAACCAACACACATCTTGCTAAGTGGTTAGACGACAGATGTCTTTACTCTTACCGCAAAGGCAAAACTTTAGGATCACATTTCTCACATTACAAAAGAATTACATCCCAGGATGTCTGCATGACCCAGACTACTCTATTAGGAGATAGATTAATTGGTTGTCATCCTTGTGGTCACTGTTCTTTCTGTAAATATATATTCACAACAAAGGAATTCACTAGCAAGAATACAGGCAGGATATTCAACATTAATCATTTTGCCAATTGCAGCATGAACTGGGTGACCTATTTGGCTACATGTACATGTCGGGCATTTTATATTGGTCAAACTTCCAGACAGTTGCGTATTCGTATCTCTGAGCATTTAGGTGACATTAGAAATGCTAGGGCTACTAATGCTCTGTACAAACATGCTGTTTTACACAAAATGGCTCAATTCTCTTTCATTTGTATCGACAAGATTGTTGGCCACAGAGCATTTAAAACTGGATGGCATAAACTGTTAAACAGCAAGGAAACTAAATGGATAATCCAACTGGGTGGCTTGTTTCCACCAGGCCTTAATGACAAGTTATAAATCATTTGTTATTACTATTCTAATATGGTTATAAACATTCTTATTTTTAGCTTCTATCTTGACATAGTTTTCACTGGTCTGATATGTCTATCATTACTATTTAATAATATGTTTTCAGTAGTAGAATTTTGGAATACATGTTAGTTTCTAATTATGATGGTTAATTGTGGGCTATATTTCTCTTTTTTCCACTGTTCTATCTTATTTACATTATGTGGTCATGAATTAGATTAATGTCTTATTTATAATTTATCTAAACAGGAAATTATGTCATATGCTTCGTTTGAATCATGTATAAATAAGGACTGTTCAATCATTTTGACCATACCACTGAAGGTAGCTAATTGCTGAAACCGGTTTGGTTAATAATAAATCAGTTTTTTGCTACACCTACTCGGGGTGCTGGGTTTTGTTTTTTGTATATAATGCACATACCCAGATATAACATCTTCAACATAACCAAATCCTGCCTTATCCTATGCACCAACTGCTTCTTAGGAATTATTACCAAAACATTACCAGCCAAATGTACCACTGATACTCAAGGAAGCCCATCCATGACTATATAAATGCAAATTCTGTCTCCACCCAAATCAATGAAACCCAATTCCTTGCCAGTTCGTCTAACAGCAGCCCCCTTCACCACCTAATGAATATGCACATTGGCTCAGAATGGCAATCATCTTTCCTAAAAAAAAAAAAAATAATAATATTAAACCAGTCAATTAACCAGTATCTAATATAAGACAAAAAGGCATTTGAAGACTAATGACCCACCCTCTTAATTACCTCAACTGATCTGCCTTCCCTCAATAAATCTGAGCCCTACCAATGCAAAAAGAATGAGTGGAAAACCTCTCTGCCAGAAACCCATTCAATGGAAAGCCTGTCATATCACATATACAGACTGATGACCCATTATCACCTTGCCCCCCTCTCAACTGAGAAACCAAATCCTGACTCCCCACATGAGTCTGCAATAATCTCCCAGCCCAACCCTCCATACACATTCAAAAACTCTTATCTCTCCCAAACACTATCTGTATGCCTCTCCCTGATCTGTTTTAGATTTATGTAACCAAATGTGCACTTCCACAGAAAAAGTGACATCCCCCTAAACTAATGATCCCAACAGTTCTGACACCCTGAATGCTCCAAAATACATCCACAGACAAAAAGTCACCCACAAAGTATAATTCAGTAAATCACCAAGCACCAATGCCAAACCCCTCAATAAAACTTTCAAAACCTGCCTTGTCAAAGGCCATCGCATATCCCTAGCCACAACAGACATTCTACCCCATCCTCTCAACATGTGACCACCTGTCTGAGACTTAGTGAAATCATGGTACCCAGCCACCTTTGCAAATATACTGATTGTAGCCAGGTCCACTTTGATTTACTGTACTGCCTTAAATTATGTCCAACCATTATTCAAATATCCCATTAAAAGCTATTCAAATGAAACTCCCTCTTCCTTAGGTAATTGTAAAATAAATTTATCAAAATCATATAATGCCTTAACATACACTCTCCTGGTAGACACTGCCCATAACTGCCACACCAGCTGTCTCTTACGTCAACTCAGATGCCATACCTCATCTGGCAACACCCTTGGCTCCTTTGCTGCCCTGGAACCAGCTGCACAAACCTGGAAAGCTGAAACTGAGACAAACTGTCAGCAATCCTATTTCTAGCCCCACCACATGCACACCTGTGAAAGAAAAATTAATTAAGAAGACTTATGCAATATTAATAATAGCAATTCAGACTTCTCAGTCTTCACCTGCAATACTCTCACCACTGCAACATTGTCCAAACAACAAATAACCCTCTTTCCCCTCAACAGCTTATGCCAAAAAACAGACACAGCCCAAACTTGCATTAACTCCAAAATGGCAAAATCCCTCTTGCACTCATCCTTCCAATCTGTCAGCCAATGAGCAGCAAGCCATTCCCCACCAAAAAATGCATCCATTCCACTACCTCCCACTGCATCTGTAAACAGCTTGCAATTCTCTTTGGCCAACCCAATCTGTCTGCCAAAGGGAAACATCATTAAACTGAACCAAGAAGGGCAACCAGAGTGCTAAATTCACCCACACCAACTTACCAATCCTTACCCAATGATGTTTGCTTTCCCTCAAATTAACAAAAAGGTCATTGACCTACAAAAAGTATGCCCCAGTTGAATTGCCCGATATGCGAAATTCAAAAACCCCCAGATGCTACACAATGTCCTTAACCCGCACCTTCTCTTTGCTCACCACCCATCCAAGCTTTTCTTTCAAATGTGTTATCTTGTAGACAAAACAACCCATGCTCCACATCCACTAGTAAACCCAATAAATCCAATGTCTTTGCTGGACTGTCTAGCTTCTGCTCATCCAGTAGGAACACAAGCTCCTCACACATCCACAGAAACTCTCGCATGCCTTCCTGTAGTCCTCCTGGCCCTTCACCCACTATCACACTGACAAGAAGTCATCTAGTTAATGCAGAGTCTTCTGAGTGCCCACCCACTGCAAACAAATCCAATGAAGCACCATGCTAAACTTCTCAAAAGTAGTGCAGGATACTGAGCATCCCATAGGCATAGCTGTGTTAAAGTAAAACTTGTTGCCAACCACCATACCTAACAATGGCCACTCTACCTCCCATACTGGCAAAAGTCTAAAACTGGATTCAATATTCACCTTCAACAATCATGGATCTTTAAACTCCCGAATAACTGTACTGTTGAGAGGTATGACAGGCAGCTGCACATCATTGTTGACTGTTGACCATGCTACACACATGCATGGGCAATGGACATTATTTGCAGGCATTTCTCAGCCTGTGAACACCACTGCTACCAGGGAATGACTTCCAGCCATCAAAAAACTGCCCAGTCCCAAGGAACCTGCCGCTGACCCACAAACCCGACCACCCCTTAAACTCCCTCCCTACATCCCTACCTCTCTGCTCCACCCCATCAATGACACCATCCTCTAACCCTCAGACTGATGCAGAAAACCCAAGAGGCCTACACTCTGTGACCATGCCAGAAAGCAACCCACAGAAAAGAGAATAAACCTATCTTTGAGTGTGCTGTTGTATCTGCATTTGCCACACATGCTGTTGCCTATATGTAAGCATTAAAATTAAAATTAAAATAATGCCACAAAAGCAGAAAATATGATGTTATGCATTTATTGATCACTAGCTGCACATCAACTTTAACAGCTAAAACCCGAAGTAACTGCACAGACCAGTAAAGCACCCCCCAACCAACATAATAAAACCCTCAGAGTACTGCAGAAAGACGATGATTTCCTCACCATTCTACCACTAAACATTATGATAGGTAAAAAAAATACCACCATACACCACCATCCTTAATCTGAGGCCTTCCTGTTCTCCACAATACCTACAGGTCATCTCAGATGTAGCACTTGCCTTAGCAAGATCATGCCTAAATCTGATTCCGTTTCCCAGTTACACTCACATAAAGCCCATAAACTCCTCATATTAAATTAACCCTTCCCAAGTCTAATCAAACCTTCCCTTACTTCCTAACCTGGCCTTCCCAAATCAAAACCTCACACCCCCCATTTAACTACCCCTAACTCCTAAAGACTGAAGATGTCACTCGGCAAATTGGCTTGTTCCTAAACCTCATTTATCTGATTTTTCAGAAAAACTATGGAATGCAAGAATCTGTGACAATATATTAGTCATAAGTGTTAATGATCTAACATGATATCACAGAGTAGGACCGGCATTTAGTGAAATGTCATTTTCAGTAGGAGAGTATCGAGATAATGGCTTTATTGATCTGTACTAGCATAGTCACTGATGATGTAATTTCAGTGCAGAAAATCTGCAAATTTATTTGCTGTTTAAGTACTTAGCATCTGCTACTTCAAAGATTTTACTGCTACAGTAACTGAAACACCAAAATCTTTATTGTCATTAATACGTCTAAAGATGATACTATAGTATTGTTTAGTATGCATAAACCCCATTTGATTTGATGAATGTGTTTAGCATGCATACATATGAATGTGTGTGTGTGTGTGTGTGTGTGTGTGTGTGTGTGTGTGTGTGTGTGTGTGTGTGTGTGTGTGTGTGTGTGTGTGTGTGCGAAAATCAGCACAAAAGTAGTGCGTGATAGGGCAGCTTATAACTTAGCCACAAGATTCATCATATTGGACTGAGTTATAACAGAATGAATCTGAAAAAGATACAGCAAGGAATTCATGATGAAAGGTGTTATAGTGCATTAAGGTGCAATTGTATTTCACTTTATTGAACTGCATAATGTCAGGTGAGATGCAACATCTTCTTCTGGCTTTTCCCAGTTAGGGGTCACCACAGCAAGTCACCTTGTCCACTCATGATTGGCAGTGGAGTTTTTACAGTGTCAAGTTGCCAACCCAGCACCCAACCTTTCACAGAAGGCACATACACACACACACACACACACACACACACACACACACACACACACACACACACACACACACACACACACACACACTCACACTCACACCTAGGGGCAATTTAGAGTGTCCAATCCACCTAGAGCATGTCTTTGGGATGTGGGTGGAAACAGGAGCACCCGGAAGGAACCCACACAGAGGACATAAAGACTCTGCACAGAAGGCACCCCAGCCGAGGATCAAACCAGAGAGCCTCTTGCTGTGAGGATGCTAACTGCTGCACCCCCATGGTGACCCTGGCTGAGATGTGACATCAAGATTCCTAATTCACTTTATTCTGAGTACTGCACAGTGCAGAAAGACACAAAGGACTTGTATCTCATTGTGATATAAAAGCAGGTTTATCTTAGGGCAGCGGCATGGTTTAATGGTCACGATCTTTGGACTATAGCCTCATGATTCAAGATTCAACTCTGATTTCTGCTCTCTGTCTATATCTAGAATCCAGATAACACTGAGGTTATCTATATGCCATTGTATCATGACATGCATCACAACATAGTAGTTCCATCTATAACACAATATCTTTCCTTGTGAGGGCAACGTACTTTCTGTTTGTTAGTAATAAAGAACTGCAACCAGATGGGCTCAAAATGATAGAGCTGGCTTGAAAAGCAGGGAAGGATCACAATTTATAAAAGTTGCAAACTATTTAAATTTTTCTACATTACTGTATGGTCCAGATCTTGATAAAGCCATACTGTTTGCGCAACATTATCATATGGTCTAGTCCATAATGGATTCATACTGTGTAGTGATGCAATACAACATGGTCTGGTCATGGGTGGGTCCAAGCTATGTGATGATACATTAATGTATGGTTCAGTCCTTGATGGAGTCAGGCTGTAAAATACTACATTATGGCATAGTGCAATCTTTTTCAGATTCACAGAGTTTAATACTACATTACAGCATGGTGCAACCCTTGATGGATCCAAGCTGTGTGGTGCTATAGTAATGTATGGTTCACTCCCTGATGTAGCCAGGCTGTATACTATGACATTATCCTATACTGTAGTCCTTTTTGGATACAATGTGGTGATGCTGTGTTACAGCATAGAACAGCTCTTGATGGGTCCATGCTGTGTAGTGCTCTGTCACTGTGTGGTCTAGTTATTGATGAATCTAGGTTGTTTATTGTTATATTACTCTGTGATTCATCTGTTGATGGGTCCAGGCTGTGTGGTGCTACCTAACTGTATAGCCGGGTCCAGGCTGTGTGGTGCTATCTGGCTATATAGCTGGGCCCAGAGTGTGCAATGCTGGTTGAGGAGAAGGGAAGTGTAAATGAAGAGGAAACAATAGAATCAGAGTGGCTGCAGCCAACTGGCATAGAGTGTCAGGTATAGTCTATGACAGAAGAATGCCAAAGAAGCTGAAAAGTAAGGTGTAAAAGATAGTGATGTAACCAGTACTACTGTATAGTACAGAAAGCTGGTTAGTAAAGGCAGAACAGTCGAAGAAGCTAGAGGTAATGGAAATGAAGTGCCTGAGAAGGGTGATAGGATGCACACTGTGGGACAGACAAAGAAATGAGAATATAAGAGCAGAAGCCAAAGTAGCTCCAATTGCAGAAAAGATCAAATAAGAACAGATTATGGTGGTCTTGGCACATATGCATGAAATCAGAAGACAATCTGGTGAGGAAGATTTAGGACAAACAGGAAAAAGGTAAGAGGAAGCGAAGACGTCCAGAAAAGAGTTGGATGGAATGTGTGAAAGAAGATCTGTGACAGTCAGGCATGAGTGTTGAAGAAGGCAGGAGTGTGGCACTGAATCAAAAGAGTTGGCAACAGTTAACACGATACCCCGACCCCTGTAGAAAAAATGGGAAAAATGGGGCTGATGATGATGATGAGGCTGTGTAATGCTACATTACTATATAATCCAGTCTGCAATGCATCTAGGCTGCATAGTGTTACATTACTGTATATCCTGTCCCTGTTGGATCTATTCTATATAGCACTATGTGGGTCAGCATTGGTGTAATGTTTAAGGTCTTAATTTCACAGACTCAGGGTACAAGGTTTGATTCTGACCCCTGGTTATTGGCTCAGCTTATAATAGTTTGCAGACTGATAACCTAATATTTACCAATAAACCTTTCTTATAACCAAGATTTGTACTACAGTATTACTGTATGGTCCTGTCGCTGTTGGATCTATGCTGTGTAATTCTACTGTTAGCCGAACTGTAAAAATGGATGCTTGATGAATCTCAGCCACAGTCTCTTTGTAACATGAAGCAAAGCCAAAATCATTGCAAAGGAAAGACTGACTCAATCACGTATGTCCTTTCAGCAGTATTCTAAGCAAGCAAAGATTTTTTTCTTTCAGCATTTGGGAATAGCTTCAGGTTTTACTGCAGTAAATGGCTTTATCATATTGTTTTGAGTACTCTAGTGCTGGGCAACATTTAATTTGCATCTAATTGCATTAATAACACATTAGTTTGTAAGTGATTGGCTTTCAATGGTTAGTATTTCCCAATCAAACCTTGTGATTCATAAATCAAACATTTTTAATAAAAAAATAATTATAAAGAAAAGAGCCACTATTTTGAAGGTGCAATATCAGTGCTGACAGTCTCAAATGTCTCAAACTTCAGCTTCCCAAAAGAAGACATTTATCTGCAAATGTGAATCAGATTATACTGACCTTATACAATAACCTTACCATATTGCTACAGTGTGTTATTAAAAATTTTTCTTAAAGGAACCATATTCTTAAGAATATAAGCATGGATTGCAAAGACGTCATAACAATTGCAGAACAGGGAGATTAATGAAGGAAAATGAAGAAATGTTTCAGAAACTGAGTAGAAATGGGAGGATACATTTACCCAGCCTAGGTTGCAACAGTAATATTGTGTTGCGGTGTGAATTTGTATATTTTAACTCCTATTCATTTATGTGGGTTGTTGTATCCTATACTCTTGTCGGGTCTATATTAAATTCTCGAAAGCCGACAATGTCAAATCTGACATTGTCGACATGAGAATAGTGAAACTGCAGAACATCAAACAAGTAAATGGAAATCCCTGTAAGGGGAGATTTCCATTTACTTCAATGCAGTGCGGTCTCGGAGTTGGTATATTAAAGTAGCAGGGGGTGTGGGTGGCGCAGCCCCTTACTGGGGGGTGCAGGGGGGCTTGCCCCCCTGCCTACACCGTTTAGTTTTTTTTTGTTGTTGTTTTTATTTTTTTTCTGAACATCCAATGTTTTAACAGTTTGATCACTAAAGGATGACCTTTATTGATTAGAACTGTTAAATATTCGATGTTCTAATACAGACCCACTCTTGTCATTTCTTTTCTAAAACCTGCAATTTTCCACCTTAAGAAAATAGACTTTGTTATAAGTCATTACGTATTTTAATGACAACTAAATGCAGTTTCAAGTTTTTTTTATCTGACATATTGTTTGTAAATACTGCTGTAAACTAAGGCTATAACACTATGATTCAGAGATTTGGTGCATTGTACAGCACAGGTTAGCATGGACAGGAGCAGCAACAAAGAGTATGTGGGCAAATCATAGACAAGGAGAGTGAACGACATGAAACAAGGCTCAAAAAATAATGTAGTATGCAGTTCTTGATTATGAGTACATGACAATATGGAAATTTGAAATTCCATGCAAATGAGACAGAGAGTAAATACAATTAACCCAAAATAGCAAACTGTTTCAGAAACATAATACTGAGGTGTGCTGCTCTGTGTCACACTCTTGCTTTCTTTTTTTTCTCACTGATAGCCATTATATATCATAGTGTATATGAGAGGCATAATGCTTGCAGTAGCAGTAGCTGTAGGTCAACAGAATATGATAACAGCCATCCTCAGAGCCAATGACCATGATGTTACATGTTGCAGTCATTGGCATGAACACAGGTGATACACATAGCACCTGGCATGCTACCACCTGAGTGACCAGCAAACTGTAGACACTTTCGCTATGACCAGGGAGACTGTATGAGCATAATCAATACGGAATGTGTATGTCCATTTCTTTAGATACTAAGATACTTGCAGCTTTAACCATCTTCGATATTAGGACCTTTTAGTGACATTCTGGGGACACATTCAGGATATTGCT